>NC_084732.1:6299849-6324849 GCF_033978785.1 Entelurus aequoreus | reverse complement strand
ATAAATACATACATTCACAAGATACACACAAACATATAGTTGCATACACAGAGAAGTAAAAATACACACAAACATACATAAATACATACACACACACAAGATACACACAAACATATAGTTACACACACAAGTAAAAATACACACAAACATACATAAATACATACACATACACAAGATACACACAAACATATAGTTACACACATAAGTAAAAAGACACACAAAGATACATAAATACATACACGTACACAAAATACACACAAACATATAGTTGCATACACAGAGAAGTAAAAATCAGTTGAGTTATAAAGTTATATTTCACACTATCAGTTGAGTTATAAAGTTATATTTCACACTATCAGTTGAGTTATAAAGTTATATTTCACACTACTAGTTTTAGAAAAGAAAGATTTTTATCAGTTAGATGAGTTATAAAATATATTTCCTGTGAACTTTAATCTTTGTCGTGCATCATCACAGCTTGCATTAAAAAAAGCATTCTTGCTGACTTTGTTTTTCAGAATAAAACATCCAGTTAGCAATGCATCAATGTTAAAAATACAAAACTCTGATGTAAAGTGTAAGGAACAAGTTAGAGTTGGCCACATATTTAAATCAGCTGTTTCATGTACTTTACAAGTGTTAACATACCACGAATGCTCTGGCTATGCTCTTATTTTGAAAATCAATAGATAAGAAACACAGGTGTTGTAGGTTGTATAAATCTCACTTTGACAAATCACTCCCATTTGATTTTAAGACTCGTTCAGTGAAAAAGCTATCAAAAGACAGCAAACTAGTTTGGTAAAATTGGTGAAAATGAATCGTCTATAATGGACTACCAACATGTTCTGGTCTACTTCATGTGGACTTTCACTGCAGGTAAGTTCTGATCTTGCTTTTTTCTATAATTCTTTATAAATACTTAATTTAGAGTTTTTTGGACACTAGGGGAACATATTCTAAGTAACAAAGACTTAATTTAGAGTTTTTTGGACACTAGGGGAACATATTCTAAGTAACACTAACAAAGACTTAATTTAGAGTTTTTTGGACAATAGGGGAACATATTCTAAGTAACAAAGACTTAATTTAGAGTTTTTTGGACACTAGGGGAACATATTCTAAGTAACACTAACAAATTCCCTAATTTAGAGTTTTTTGGACAATAGGGGAACATATTCTAAGTAACAAAGACTTAATTTAGAGTTTTTTGGACACTATGGGAACATATTCTAAGTAACAAAGACTTAATTTAGTGTTATTTGGACACTAGGGGAACATATTCTAAGTAACACTAACAAATACTTAATTTAGAGTTATTTGGACACTAGGGGAACATATTCTAAGTACCAAAGACCTAATTTAGAGCTTTTCGGGCACTATGGGAACATATTCTAAGTAACAAAGACTTAATTTAGAGTTTTTTGGACACTAGGGGAACATATTCTAAGTAACAAAGACTTAATTTAGAGTTTTTTGGACACTAGGGGAACATATTCTAAGTAACACTAACAAATTCCCTAATTTAGAGTTTTTTGGACAATAGGGGAACATATTCTAAGTAACAAAGACTTAATTTAGAGTTATTTAGACACTATGGGAACATATTCTAAGTAACAAAGACTTAATTTAGAGTTTTTTGGACACTAGGGGAACATATTCTAAGTAACAAAGACTTAATTTAGAGATATTTGGACACTAGGGGAACATATTCTAAGTAACAAAGACTTAATTTAGAGTTTTTTGGACAATAGGGGAACATATTCTAAGTAACAAAGACTTAATTTAGAGTTTTTTGGACACTATGGGAACATATTCTAAGTAACAAAGACTTAATTTAGTGTTATTTGGACACTATGGGAACATATTCTAAGTAACAAATACTTAATTTAGAGTTATTTGGACACTAGGGGAACATATTCTAAGTACCAAAGACCTAATTTAGAGCTTTTCGGACACTATGGGAACATATTCTAAGTAACAAAGACTTAATTTAGAGTTTTTTGGACACTAGGGGAACATATTCTAAGTAACAAATATTTAATTTAGAGTTATTTGGACACTAGGGGAACATATTCTAAGTAACAAATACTTAATTTAGAGTTTTTTGGACACTAGGGGAACATATTCTAAGTAACAAATACTTAATTTAGAGTTTTTTGGACACTAGGGGAACATATTCTAAGTAACAAATACTTAATTTAGAGTTTTTTGGACACTAGGGGAACATATTCTAAGTAACAAATACTTAATTTAGAGTTTTTTGGACACTATGGGAACATATTCTAAGTAACAAAGACTTAATTTAGAGTTATTTAGACACTATGGGAACATATTCTAAGTAACAAAGACTTAATTTAGAGTTATTTGGACACTAGGGGAACATATTCTAAGTAACAAAGACTTAATTTAGAGATATTTGGACACTAGGGGAACATATTCTAAGTAACAAAGACTTAATTTAGAGTTTTTTGGACACTCGGGGAACATATTCTAAGTACCAAAGAGTTAATTTAGTGTTATTTGGACACTAGGGGAACATATTCTAAGTAACAAATACTTAATTTAGAGTTATTTGGACACTAGGGGAATATATTCTAAGTAACAAAGACTTAATTTAGAGTTTTTTGGACACTATGGGAACATATTCTAAGTAACAAAGACTTAATTTAGTGTTATTTGGACACTAGGGGAACATATTCTAAGTAACAAAGACTTAATTTAGAGTTTTTTGGACACTAGGGGAACATATTCTAAGTACCAAAGACTTAATTTAGAGTTTTTCGGACACTATGGGAACATATTCTAAGTAACAAAGACTTAATTTAGAGTTTTTCGGACACTCTGGGAACATATTCTAAGTAACAAAGACTTAATTTAGAGTTTTTTGGACACTAGGGGAACATTTTCTAAGTAACAAAGACTTAATTTAGAGTTTTTCGGACACTCTGGGAACATATTCTAAGTAACAAAGACTTAATTTAGAGTTTTTTGGACACTAGGGGAACATATTCTAAGTAACAAAGACTTAATTTAGAGTTTTTTGGACACTAGGGAACATTTTCTAAGTAACAAAGACTTAATATAGAGTTTTTTGGACACTATGGGAACATATTCTAAGTAACAAAGACTTAATTTAGAGTTTTTTGGACACTAGGGGAACATATTCTAAGTACCAAAGACTTAATTTAGAGTTTTTCGGACACTATGGGAACATATTATAAGTACCAAAGACTTAATTTAGAGTTTTTCGGACACTCGGGGAACATATTCTAATTAACACTAACAAAGACTTAATTTAGAGTTTTTTGGACACTAGGGGAACATTTTCTAAGTAACAAAGACTTAATTTAGAGTTTTTCGGACACTCGGGGAACATATTCTAAGTAACAAAGACTTAATTTAGAGTTATTTGGACACTAGGGGAACATATTCTCAGTACCAAAGACTTAATTTAGAGTTTTTCGGACACTATGGGAACATATTTTAAGTAACAAAGACTTAATTTAGAGTTTTTCGGACACTATGGGAACATATTCTAAGTACCAAAGACTTAATTTAGAGTTTTTCGGACACTCGGGGAACATATTCTAAGTAACACTAACAAATACTTAATTTAGAGTTATTTGGACAATTGGGGAACATATTCTAAGTAACAAAGACTTAATTTAGTGTTATTTGGACACTATGGGAACATATTCTAAGTAACAAAGACTTAATTTAGAGGTTTTTGGACATGAAAGGTACATACAGGTTTTGGAGCAACATATGTTGCCATCCAAGCAACGTTACCATGGACGCCCCTGCTTATTTCAGCAAGACAATGCCAAGCCACGTGTTACATCAACGTGGCTTCATGGTAAAAAGTGCGGGTACTAGACTGGCCTGCCTGTAGTCCAGACCTGTCTCCCATTGAAAATGTGTGGCGCATTATGAAGCCTAAAATAGCACAAGGGACTGTTGAACAACTTAAGCTGTACATCAAGCAAGAATGGGAAAGAATTCCACCTGAGAAGCTTCAAAAATGTGTCTCCTCAGTTCCCAAACCTTTACTGAGTGTTGTTAAAAGGAAAGGCCATGTAACACAGTGGTGAACATGCCCTTTCCCAACTACTTTGGCACGTGTTGCAGCCATGAAATTCTAAGTTAATTATTATTTGCAAAAAAAAAAATAAAGTTTGAGTTTAAACATCAAATATGTTGTCTTTGTAGTGCATTCAATTGAATATGGCTTGAAAAGGATTTGCAAATCATTGTATTCCGTTTATATTTACATCCAACACAATTTCCCAACTCATATGGAAACGGGGTTTGTAGTTAATGCTGTGTTTATACACGTTAAAATCCGTTGTGGTATGTTTATTAAAAAAAAGGTCTTAATGGTGCACCACTACAGCTGAAACCTTTCTATCTGTTTATGCCCCTTTCACAGTTTCTGCACAGGATGTGAAATACTTCCTGAAGGGTCAGGACATACGCTTGATGCCACCCATCTCTGAACGACCTACTGGAATTCTCTGGCTACATAATGAAAATGATGTGGTATATTCTACTGGCACGGATTACTATGTGCCGTCTTCATACAAGAACAGAATCACTCTGGACCGGGTCTCTGCAGAACTCACCATCAAAAACGCCACATATGAAGACAGTGGAGAGTATCAACTAGAAATGAACATAAAGAGCGAGCAGGATTCTTTCCTGTATGGAATTGAAGTTATAGGTAAGTTTACATTTCCATTCATGAACATTTTAACACTATTATTGAGCACTATACATATTAACTTGTCTAATCTAGGTTCATTAACAATAGTGTTGATTGTGTTACATCTGAGCTCAAATGTGAACACGACTCAACACTACATGAATCTCCACCCCAAAAACAATAAAAACATCTGACCTCATGTTGACCATCCTTCTGTTTTCTTACAGACCAAGTATCCAAACCCAACATATCCTATGTGATGATGAGCGACACGATGCAGGCGATACTTGTGTGCTCAACAGAGTCCAAACATCCTCATTTGTTAAAGTTTAAGTGGAGCTCAGCAGGAAAGGAGCAGACTGGACCATTTTCAACAATAACTGTCAGGAATGAAGATGATGATCAAGTTTATCGTTGTGATGTCAGCAACCCTCTGACCAATGAAACGGCTTCATTCACCGCTAAGGACTGCTTCCCGGGTAATTATAATCAATAATGATGGCTGTGAAATGGTGGTTGTACAGACTTAAAGGCCTACTGAAAGCCACTACTACCGACCACGCAGTCTGATAGTTTATATATCAATGATGAAATCTTAACATTGCAACACATGCCAATACGGCCGGGTTAACTTATAAAGTGACATTTTAAATTTGCCGCTAAACTTCCGGTTCGAAACGCCTCTGAGGATGACGTATGCGCGTGACGTAGCCCGGCGAACACGGGTATGCCTTCCACATTGAAGCCAATACGAAAAAGCTCTGTTTTCATTTCATAATTCCACAGTATTCTGGACATCTGTGTTCGTGAATCTGTTGCAATTATGTTCATTGCATTATGGAGAAAGAAGCTGAGCAAGCAAAGAAGAAAGTTGTCGGTGCGAAACGGACGTATTTTTCGAACGAAGTCAGCAACAACAGTACACAGCCGGCGCGTCTTTGTTTACATTCCCGAAAGATGCAGTCAAGATGGAAGAACTCGGATAACAGAGACTCTAACCAGGAGGACTTTTGACTTCGATACACAGACGCCTGTAGAGAACTGGGACAACACAGACTCTTACCAGGATTACTTTGATTTGGATGACAAAGACGCAGACGTGCTACCGTGAGTATGCAGCTTTGGCTTCTAAACATTTGATCGCTTGACCGTATGTGCGCAACTTTTTTTTTGCGTATGTACGTAACTTTTTTAAAATATATAAGCTTTATGAACCTTGGGTTAGGTGAACGGTCTTTTGGGCTGAGTGATTGTGTGTGTTGATCAGGTGTTTGAATTGTATTGGCGTGTTCTATGGAGCTAGGAGCTAGCATAGGAGCTAGGAGTTAGCATAACAAAGACGTAGGTGTTTTTATGCAGGATTAATTTGTGTCATATTAAATATAAGCCTGGTTGTGTTGTGGCTAATAGAGTATATATATGTCTTGTGTTTATTTACTGTTGTAGTCATTCCCAGCTGAATATCAGGTACCGTGAGTATGCAGCCTTGGCTGCTAAACATTTGATAGCTTGACCGTATGTGCGCGTCACGTACGTAACTTTTTAAAAATATATAAGCTTTATGAACCTTGGGTTAGGTGAACTGTCTTTTGGGCTGAGTGATTGTGTGTGTTGATCAGGTGTTTGAATTGTATTGGCGTGTTCTATGGAGCTAGGAGCTAGCAGAGGAGCTAGGAGCTAGCATAACAAACACGTAGGTGTTTTTATGCAGGATTAATTTGTGGCATATTAAATATAAGCCTGGTTGTGTTGTGGCTAATAGAGTATATATATGTATTGTGTTTATTTACTGTTGTAGTCATTCCCAGCTGAATATCAGGTCACCCCCGGCTCTCACAGCATCTTCCCTATCTGAATAGCTTCAACTCCCCACTAGTCCTTCACTTGCACTTTACTCATCCACAAATCTTTCATCCTCGCTCAAATTAATGGGGAAATTGTCGCTTTCTCGGTCCGAATCTCTCTCACTTCATGCGGCCATCATTGTAAACAATAGGGAACTTTGCGTATATGTTCAACTGACTACGTCACGCTACTTCCGGTAGGAGCAAGCCTTTTTTTATCAGATACCAAAAGTTGCGATCTTTATCGTCGTTGTTCTATACCAGGGGTCGGCAACCCAAAATGTTGAAAGAGCCATATTGGACCAAAATACAAAAACAAATCTGTCTGGAGCCGCAACAAATTAGAAACCATATTACATACAGATAGTGTACGTGTCATGAGATATACATTGAATTGAGATGACTTAAAGGAAATTAAATGAGCTCAAATATAGCTACAAATTAGGCATAATGATGCAATATGTACATATAGCTAGCCTAAATAGCATGTTAGCATCGATTAGCTTGCAGTCATGCAGTGACCAAATATGTTTGATTAGCACTCCACACAAGTCAATAACATCAACCAAACTCACCTTTGTGTATTCACGCACAACGTTAAAAGTTTGGTGGACAAAATGAGAGAGAAAAAGAAGTGGCATGAAACACGTCCTAGAAAGTCGGAGAAAGTTATACATGGAAACAAACTAAGGTGAGTTCAAGGACCGCCAAAATTAGTAGGACAAAACGGCGCTCGCCAAATACTCGAATCAGTGAAGCATGTTTAATACAAACAGTGTGCTTTATAACAATTAGGGAGGTTTGTGTCATGTTTGGCCTCCTACAGAAACCATACTAATACAAAATTATTATTTTTTTCCCCTCATCTTTTTCTATTTTTCATACATTTTTGAAAAAGCTTCAGAGAGCCACTAGGGCGGCGCTAAAGAGCCGCATGCGGCTCTAGAGCCGCGGGTTGCCGACCCCTGTTCTATACTAAATCCTTTCAGCAAAAATATGGCAATATCGCAAAATGATCAAGTATGACACATAGAATAGATCTGCTATCCCCGTTTAAATTAAAAAAATTCATTTCAGTAGGCCTTTAAATCTTATTTTGGATATAATGTCCTTTGAAAAGTTGATTTGAGTTCAACTTTTGTTTTTCTGTGCAGGTAAAAGATCAGATCATCTACGGATTAACATATCAGTCTGTATCGTCATTCTTTTCGTCTTTCTGGTCATCAACTCGTGTTGTGTTTTATACATAACACGTCAACATCTAAAAGGTACAGAAACTCGACATGACAAAAGACAATCAATCAAAGTCATATTACCGGGTAGTTATTTATTCATAGTTATTTATTGAAATGTTATTAATACCTTGTTGGGATGTTAGTTTCCTTACCTCGCTAATGTGATTGGAATGTAATTATCTTTGTGTTGTCGTTTCAGTGTCCAAAGACACAACCTTCTTCGACAAAGTACTCACTCTTCTCTCCAACTCCGGCAAACAAAGTCATTACACTCATTCTGTTCTGCTTCATGATATTATTTTTCATCCTGTTTCAGAACGTTTTGCATTTTCACCTTTTTTGGTGTGTTTTAGGATTGAACGTGTCGACCGAGGATGAGAAGATGGATTCAGAAGGAGCCGTGCGACTCACTGCTCCTGCTCACGCACTTCATTCCTCTTCAACAGACATAAACCACTATCACTGGACTTTCAGATACCAGCCATGATCGGTCATTGGGGGGGGGGGGGGGGGGGGTAAAAGCAGAGCCGCCCAAGGCATAAGCGTACTAAGCGCTTGCTTAGGGCCCCGCGGCCACCAGGGGGCCCCCAAAAGCAACTAACAAAAAATTCTTATTTTTTATTTTTTGCATGTACGTGTCTGAGTCAGACTCGTACATGGCAGTGATTAGTATTAATAAAAAAGTCGGCCATCAGATTTATTACAGTGATGTCATAAATGACTTTGCCTCCAGAAAAGCCAGGAAGCACAGGTTTTAAGGAGTGGGTGGAGTGGTGTGGGTGGTGAAGAACAGAGGAACAAAACTGTGATGTGATGGTCAAATGTGTGAATTAAGGACCTTAATTTAAGATAGTTTATTTTGATTTTTTCCCAAAATTTTTTGCACATTGTTATGTACATTTACATAGTTTTAATGTAGTAACTTTATATTTGTTTATAAACCGTTATGTTACCTTGTTTCTAGTAACTCTGTTCATTAATATTATTTAAGTATTTGCTTGATATTTGATTTAATTATGTTGTTTTTTGTACAATTGAATTTGTTCCTTTTTATATATATTTAAGTGATTTTTTGAGTGTTTTTCTTGCACTACGAATTATTTTTGCACATTGCTGTTTCAGGTTTTTGTTGCCAAAAATAATAAAGTGAATCAGAATCAGCTTCATTGTCCAGTTATGTTTAACACACATGGAATTTAACTTCAGTAGACTGCGCTCTCTTTGTACAAAGTAAACATTAAATATGAACAATTAACTAAAAATATAAACTAGTAATTAAAGACTAATATGTACAAGACTGATGAGACAAGATGACACTTTTACTGTAAATACAAAGCTTTATCACTTGGACTGTTCAACCCCAGGCCACTCTTGTAGCTGAATGTTTTCTACATTTTAAGATTAGGAACCATGTGTGGCACTTTGGACATCATTCGTTCATTCATTGGTATTATTTATGTTCTTAACTGGGCCACCCCCATATCTTTATAAATGACATGTCATTTGTAAAGACATGCCAGGCTGACAATAGGATCATGTAAACAACACTGCCAGAGCCGCAATGAGTTTATAGTAGGTGTGTGAATGATCAACAATCAATATTATTGGCAGAAATAGAGGGCCCCAAAATCAAATTTTGCTTAGGGCCCCATGGAGGCTCCTGCTCACGCATTTCATTCCTCTTCAACAGACATAAACACTATCACTGAACTTTCAGATACCAGCAATGATCGGCAAGATCATCTGAAAACCTGCTCAGTGGCCTAGTGGTTAGAGTGTCCGCCCTGAGATGGGTAGGTTGTGAGTTCAAACCCCGGCCGAGTCATACCAAAGACTATAACAATGGGACCCATTACCTCCCTGCTTGGCACTCAGCATCAAGGGTTGGAATTGGGGGTTAAATCACCAAAAATGATTCCCGGGCGCGGCACCGCTGCTGCCCACTGCTCCCCTCACCTCCCACAACGGAGACCCCCGGACTGTTGAACAACTTAAGCTGTACATCAAGAAAGAATGGGAAAGAATTCCACCTGAGAAGCTTCAAAAATGTGTTAAAAGGAAAGGCCATGTAACACAGTGGTGAACATGCCCTTTCCCAACTACTTTGGGGTTGGAATTGGGGGTTAAATCACCAAAAATGATTCCCGGGCACGGCACCGCTGCTGCCCACTGCTCCCCTCACCTCCCAGGGGGTGATCAAGGGGATGGGTCAAATGCAGGGGACACATTTCACTACACCTTGTGTGTGTGTGACAATCATTGGTACTTTAACTTTAACTTTAAAACTCAGTGGAGAGGGAGGCACTCAGTCATTGGGGGGGTAAAAGCCACATAATAATAATAATAATGGATTAGATTTTATATCGAGCTTTTCTGCTATTAGATGCTCAAAGCGCTCACAGAGAAGTGGGAACCCATCATTCAGTCACATCTCAAAAATAGGAAATATCAGAGGGAGAGAACGAAGACAGTTTGAAAAAACTGACATTTGAAGAAACGTGTCACTAACAAACCTTTTTGTCACCCCGGACGGGATGACCTGTCCTTATTACCTGTCACATGTGCTAAGAAAGGACTCGTGTGTAAACACACACACCAGAGACATAAACATGGGAACTCTCCAACTCACTACACTGCAAAAACTGCAATCTAAGTAAGATGAAATATCTCAAATAAGGGTGATATTTGCTTATTTTCTGTCTGATAAGATCATTCTTCTCACTAAGCAGATTTTATGTTAGAGTGTTTTACTTGTTTTAAGTGTTTTGGTCCTAAATGATCTCAGTAAGATATTACAGCTTGTTGCTTATGACCTATATTGAGTAAAACATGCTTGAAACTAGAATATCAAGTGTTGCAAAACTGTGTAGTTAACACTCACAAGTATAAAACTACTTTTTTAAAGTAATCATTTCTTACTTCAAGCATGAAAAAAACAACAGATGACAGCCAAATGGACTTTGCTGTTTTATTTTCAATGTAACAATAGAAAATACGCACTCATATAGTAGTACAGTTGGCACAGTACAGTAAACGGACAGTTAATATTTAAACATTTAACCTGAAATAGTTCATGCACATTGAGATAAATTCTTCAAAATTACAATTAAAAAAAATTATATATGTATATATGCGCACTAATTGACTGAAAGAGCGCGCACTTGGCGCGATGATGTCATGTTATCCATGGAAAAATGCATTTTTAGACTATATGATTTGCCTAAGCCAGGGGTGTCCAAAGTGCGGCCCACAGCTAATTGTTCACCGGCCCGCCACACATTCTGGAAATACTATTGTAAAAATAAAAAAGAACATTAAAAAAAGTGGAATGAGGTGAAATCTAACGAGAAAAAGTTGCAATGTTGACACAAAAGCTGCCGTGCAGGCTGTTTTTTTTTCCTTTTGTCTTTCTTTATTTGTCTTTTTTTTTGCCATTGCTCCAAACAAAAAAATAATGACAAAAAATCCATGTTATAATGAATTATTTTCAGGGCTCCAATTACTTCAAATATTTCACTTTAAAATGTTTTATGTGGTAAATATTGCATATATTGTGTAGTAGCCGTATACAAACATCAATGTTTTCTTTGACAAAAGCGCATAAAACAAACAAAATAATAGATCCAGCATAAAATGGACAGATATATCTGAAGTTGATCTCGTAACTTAAGTGTTGAAAGTAGAAGAAAAACCTAATAAAAATGTATCACTTTATGAGTGGGGCACCTTTTGGATCCCAAATATATTTAGTGATTTTTTATTTATCTTTTCACTGTGATTACTCAAAAATATGAAAGAATTAAAATCAATGGTGTCCTGCATTATTGATCTTTTAGGGCTCTAATTACTAAATACTGCATATTTCAGTTTTACTATAAAAAAAACTAAGTTTTTGACAGAAAAGCCATAAAACATTTGTTTTAATTTGTATTACTTTATATCAACTTGAAGTTGATATAGAGATTTACTGTAAGCGTTAAATAATTTAAAAAAAAATAATAATCGGACTTATTTTTAACATTTTAATGACTGAGACCCTTTATGGTCCCCGGGAGCCCTAAAGGTAAAATAAAAAAAAAATCCATATATTTTGTTATGGTTTGAAAATGAAAAGTATCAAAATGGCCCCCACATGCTTTAATTTTTCCGTGTGCGGCCCTCAGTGGAAAAAGTTTGGACACCCCTGGCCTGAGCGGCTAGGAGACCCCGAGAGTAACAAGCGCTTGCCTTGTTGCCTTTCCATTAGCTTTTAGTATAAGTTTGCTGGTTTCAAGAAATGTAATGCCGAGCGCATATCATTATGTCAAGATAATGGCACTAGCATTTACCTCATTTAAGAATATTTTTCAACATATTGAGCAAAAACGTCTCTTTTTTTTTTTTCTACAAAGAAAGGGACGGCGTGGCGAAGTTGGTAGAGTGGCCGTGCCAGCAATCGGAGGGTTGCTGGTTACTGGGGTTCCTTCCCCACCTTCTACCATCCTAGTCACGTCCGTTGTGTCCTTGGGCAAGACACTTCACCCTTGCTCCTGATGGCTGCTGGTTAGCGCCTTGCATGGCAGTTCCCGCCATCAGTGTGTGAATGTGTGTGTGAATGGGTGAATGTGGAAATACTGTCAAAGCGCTTTGAGTACCTTGAAGGTAGAAAAGCGCTATACAAGTATAACCCATTTATCATTTATTTAAAAATGCACTTGTTATTAGTGAGAATATACTTATTTTAAGGTATTTTTGGGTTCATTGAAGTTAGCTAATTAGGGTCCGCACAGGACCATTTCAAAAGGAATCCCACAGGGAGTCCTTTTGAAATGGGACGAAAGGACCCTATTGAAATTGTAATGTTTATTATTATTATTATTAGGGTCCGCCCTGTACCCTGTACTCCCTCAGGGAGTCCTTTGTACTGGTTACAAAGGAACCTATTGTTTTTGTAAGGTTTTTAGGGTCCGCCCTATACCCTGTACAAAGGACTCCCTCAGGGAGTCCTTTGTACTGGTTACAAAGGAACCTATTGTTTTTGTAATGTTTATTATTATTATTATTCCGCACCTTTGCGCACTACTTTGACCCCCTTAACATGCTTCAAAACTCACCAAATTTTTTACACGCATACAAAAAGTGTTCGAGAACACTTTAGTCAAAAACCAAACCCCAAAATTCAAAATTGCGCAATAACGCCCCCTAGGGAAAAAAAAACAAAAACTGCCTGTAACTCCCACTAGGAAGGTCGTAGAGACATGAAACAAAAACCTCTACGTGGGTCTAGCTTAGACCTACAACTCATAATGACACATCCTCGGGCAAAAACCAACAGGAATTTGGCAATTTCACATTTTTGACAAAAATGTACTAAAAACACTCCTTTTTACGTCTTTGACCTCTAATTTGACCCCCTTAAAATACTTCAAAACTCACCAAACTTCTCACACACATCGGGATTGGTAGAAATTGCGATCTAAAAAAAAAAACTTAACCCCAAAACTCAAAATTGTGCTCTACATAATTTTTGAAAAAAACAGAAAAAACTGCTCCTCAGAGGAAAACTCCTTGTAACTTCCGGTAGGAACGTCTTAGAGACATGAAACAAATACCTCTATGTAGGTCTCGCCTAGACCTACATTTCACAGATTGACATCCTTCAGCAAAAATCAACAGAGAAGTTTGCTATTCCTCCTTCAAAACAACATTTTTGTTACACCCGGTCACCAAACATCAAACATTAGCGTTTGTCGTTTCGGCTTCAAACTGCTACAGGAGAGAGATTGAACCCTTCTGATTAAAAGTTGACGACGGCGTTTTGATACGTGCTACAGTTTTGATTTTACAAGCCTTCAAAGACCCGCAGCACTGATGCTGCTCCGGTGCCTATAATGACAACGTAAAATGCAATTATTGCTTTTTTGTCCTCAAAATTCTACACACAATACCCTATAATGACAATGTGAACTCAGACACAACTTCCTCTAACTCCCAGTACGAATATCGTAGAGACACGAAACAAAAACCTCTATGTAGGTCTCACTCAGGACTACCACTGGACAAAAGTATTGGGACACCTGGGACTAGCACCTGCCAAAATGCGGACCCGACCAACGCTGCTTGCAGCTTTAATTTTACTTGTTTTGGAAAGTCTTGACAAGCCAGATTTTCTCGTTCTATTGGCGGATCATTTTAAAAACCAGTAAAATACCGCTCATTTTTGTATTTTTTTTCTTCTTGTTTTTGAACACTGACTTTTTACAGACAAGAAGTCCGTTTGTCCCAGTTCAACTTTTGTAAATTACATGAGCTGTGTAAGTGTCATTGAAATGTCTCAAAACAACTAGGGTAAACATTCTGTTTCAACAGTTGGAAATTATGTATATTTTTGTTTGTGAAAATGATTATCATTTTTGAAATGTGATGATGTTTGTTCCTATGCATAAGATGTGCGTAGACTGTTGCAAGGTTTTTATACCAGACAATGTTTTGTGTGTTTGTGATGCTGCTATTATTGCCAGACCTGGCCCGAACCTGGCGCCCTAGGCAAGATTTTAGGTGGTGCCCCCCCACATGGGCAGTGAAGTGTTTATACTCACAAGAAACCGAATAGCTTTGTCTTTGACCTTTTTTTTTACTTAAAGAAAGCAAATGAACATATTATATGAGAATGTTATGTTATGATTATCTTTAACCGAATCACAGCAGTGCTCAAATAAAAAAACAGCATTCCCTCTCATGTGATATTGCTTAATTAACATTAATGATGTGCACTTTAAAAACTAGGCTTACAACAATACCTAATATATAAAGGGGTGGAAAAGTGACTATTACCTGCAGGGCAAACATTAGCTAACCAGAAGGCAATAACAATGTCAACAAAAAACACCTGCTTAAAAGATCTAATACAAATGTCCCTGAGGAATGTAAGGTGGGAGTACTGTAATTACCTAACGTTACATTATTATTTTCCATAACAATTTAGCCCCCTTCACAATATTAACCCGACGTTAAAACAGAACTAGCTATTTATTGATTAGCAATTGCTGAATCATGTAACATTAGCTTAATGCTAAAAAGCCAGGTTACTATCACATTCTGTAACAGACAAATAATTTCAAGTAGGCTAACGTTACCTACCTGCTACCTCTGTCTTTTTCTCGTTTCTCCTCCTCTTCTTTTCTCTTTTTTCTTCCCTGCATGGGCACCTGACAGTTTTGGCCATTTTGACATCTTGTGTTGATTTTTTGATGTGGTGACGTCCAAAAAGAGTCATGATACAGGAAGGGAGGGGGCGCACCGTGCGGGGGGAGGGGAGGCGTAATGTTGTAACAAATAATATTTCTATTAAATAGGCTTTACTTTGCATTTTAATTAACGTGGGATTATTTTTTGTATTTAGAAATAATAGTACCAACTTTTTTTTTTTTTTTTTTTTCCTCCAACATTTGTAGCACAGGCGTGGCGCCCCCTGATGGACGGCGCCCTTAGCATTTGCCTATATGGCCTATGCCACGGGCCGGCCCTGATTATTGCAATGTTTGTAGCTGTGTATGATACATGACGTATCACCTCCTACTCTTCAATGAAAAATAAAGACACATTTAACAGTGTAAACAACACATTCATTGTAAATTTAATATGTATTGTTTGTAATGCTACATTATTTGCATTTAACAAAATGATTGCCTAATGGGCACATGTCATTATTTAGGACATTTTAAAATGATTATTAACTTAGCGAGGAGAAACTTGAGGGTTCCAGGTTCGATTCCTGCTCCCACCATCCTAGTCTTGCCGGTGTGACCCTGGGCAAGACACTTCACCCATCTTTCTCCCACACTGGTGTTAGAATGGGAAGATCTCCCATAACAACAGCACTCATGCAGCCAAGTCACAATTACCTCACCAAGTGACTACAAAAGATGACAATGGTTTTGTTGCTTTTAGCACATTTGGAAGCGTCCCAGCGCCCGCAGCACTCGTGCAGCCCCAGACTGTGACGCTTGTTTTTTTAAGCTGTTTGCTTCACAGTGTTGGAATTCATGTTGACCCCGAGTGAACCGCAGCTCTCCCGTGACAACAGCACTCGTGCAGCCATGTTTAACGATAAACAAGTCACAATTATCTCACCAAGTGACTACAAAAAATGACAATAGTTGTGTTGCTATTGGCACATTTGGAATCGTCCCAGCGCCCGCAGCACTCGTGCAGCCCCAGACTGTGAGGCTGCTAGACCACTGCCAGATGTAAGTCAAGATGAAAAAGGGAATAGTATGTTTGCTTCACAGTGTCAAAGTACACGTTGGAATTCAGGTTTACCCCAGAGTGAACCGCAGCTCTCCTGTGACAACAGCACTCATGCAGCCATGTTTAACGATATACAAGTCACAATTATCTCACCAAGTGACTACAAAAAATGACAATGGTTTTGTTGCTATTGGCACATTTGGAAGCGTCCCAGTGCCCGCAGCACTCGTGCAGCCCCAGGCTGTGAGGCTTGTTTTTTTAGGCTGTTTGCTTCACAGTGTTGGAATTCATGTTGACCCCGAGTGAACCGCAGCTCTCCCAGGATAAAACAGCACTCATGCAGCCATGTTTAACGATAAACAAGTCACAATTATCTCACCAAGTGACTACAAAAAATGACAATGGTTTTGTTGCTATTGGCACATTTGGAAGCTTCCCAGCGCCCGCAGCACTCGTACAGCCCCAGACTGTGAGGCTGCTAGATGTAAGTCAAAATGAAAAAGGGAATAGTATGTTTGCTTCACAGTGTCAAAGTAGACGTTGGAATTCAGGTTTACCCCCGAGTGAACCGCAGCTCTCCCGGGATAAAACAGCACTCATGCAGCCATGTTTAACGATATACAAGTCACAATTATCTCACCAAGTGACTATGAAAGATGACAATAGTTGTGTTGCTATTGGCACATTTGGAATCGACCCAGCGCCCTCAGCACTCGTGCAGCCCCAGACTGTGACGCTTGTTTTTTGAAGCTGTTTGCTTCACAGTGTTGGAATTCATGTTGACCCCGAGTGAACCGCAGCTCTCCCGTGACAACAGAACTCATGCAGCCATGTTTAACGATAAACAAGTCACAATTATCTCACCAAGTGACTACAAAAAATGACAATGGTTTTGTTGCTTTTGGCACATTTGGAAGCGTCCCAGCGCCCGCAGCACTCGTGCAGCCCCAGACTGTGAGGCTGCTAGACCACTGCCAGATGTAAGTCAAGATGAAAAAGGGAATAGTATGTTTGCTTCACAGTGTCAAAGTACACGTTGGAATTCAGGTTTACCCTGAGTGAACCGCAGCTCTCCCGTGACAACAGCACTCATGCAGCCATGTTTAACGATATTCAAGTCACAATTATCTCACCAAGTGACTACAAAAAATGACAATGGTTGTGTTGCTATTGGCACATTTGGAAGCGTCCCAGCGTCCGCAGCACTCATGCAGCCCCAGACTGTGAGGCTATTAGATGTAAGTCAAGATGAAAAAGAGAATAGTATGTTTGCTTCACAGTGTCAAAGTACACGTTGGAGTTCATGTTTACCCTGAGTGCACCACAGCTCTCTGTTGCCATCAGCACTCATGCAGCCATGTTGGCACATTTGGAAGCTTCCCAGCGCCCGCGGCACTCGTGCAGCCCCAGACTGTGAGGGTGCTCGACAACTGCTAGTTGTAAGTCAAGATGAAAAAAGGGAGTAGTTTATGTTTGCTTCACAGTGTTGGAATTCATGTTGACCCCGAGTGAACCGCAGCTCTCCCGTGACAACAGCACTCGTGCAGCCATGTTTAACGATGAACAAGTCGCAATTATCTCACCAAGCGACTACAAAAGATGACAATAGTTTTGTTGCTATTGGCACATTTGGAAGCGCCCGCAGCACTCGTGCAGCCCCAGACTGTGAGGCTGCTCGACAACTGCTAGTTGTAAGTCAAGATGAAAAAAGGGAGTAGTTTATGTTTGCTTCACAGTGTTGGAATTCATGTTGACCCCGAGTGAACCGCAGCTCTCCCGTGACAACAGCACTCATGCAGCCATGTTTAACGATGAACAAGTCACAATGATCTCACCAAGCGACTACAAAAGATGACAATAGTTTTGTTGCTATTGGCACATTTGGAAGCGCCCGCAGCACTCGTGCAGCCCCAGGCTGTGACGCTTGTTTTTTGAGGCTGTTTGCTTCACAGTGTTGGAATTCATGTTGACCCCGAGTGAACCGCAGCTCTCCCGTGACAACAGCACTCATGCAGCCATGTTTAAGGATAAAGAAGTCACAATGATCTCACCAAGTGACTACAAAAGATGACAATAGTTTTGTTGCTATTGGCACATTTGGAAGCGTCCCAGCGTCCGCAGCACTCGTGCAGCCCCAGGCTGTGAGGCTGCTAGACCACTGCTAGATGTAAGTCAAGATGAAAAAGGGAATAGTATGTTTGCTTCACAGTGTCAAAGTACACGTTGGAATTCAGGTTTACCCTGAGTGAACCGCAGCTCTCCCGTGACGACAGCACTCATGCAGCCATGTTTAACGATAAACAAGTCACAATTATCTCACCAAGTGACTACAAAAAATGACAATGGTTTTGTTGCTATTGGCACATTTGGAAGCGTCCCAGCGCCCGCAGCACTCGTGCAGCCCCAGGCTGTGAGGCTTGTTTTTTGAGGCTGTTTGCTTCACAGTGTTGGAATTCATGTTGACCCCGAGTGAACCGCAGCTCTCCCGTGACAACAGCACTCATGCGCTGTGCTTGGAAGTATGCACTCATCTTGCTACTTACCTGCCTTGCTACCTTTTTTTTTCTTTTCTTTTTTTTAAATAACGACAATGATACAATGTGGATTTATTTATTATTGTTATTATTTTTAACCAAGCTGTACACTGACTGCTCTAAACTGTTTGTGAGTGCAACACATGGGTTTCTCTCCGGGGAGCTAATGAATGATCTAAATGAAGCGATCAGGCGGTAAGTAAGAGTTAATTAAGCCATTAGCGCAGCTGCCTGCAGGAAAAGGTCTCAGCCTGGACCCCAGATAAGTGGCGGCCGCCGCCAACAAAAAAGCGGCCTCGTTAAAGCGGCCACCTCGTTAGCACAGCGTGTTTTTTGAGGCTTTAAATGTGCAAATGTTCCTCAGAAGGTGGCAATAATGCTCTTATCTAATATGTTGTCAATTATTGCTGCTTCTTCTCGGCGGGACCAGTCAGCGGGGAAAAAATGACTTCCGGCCAAAGAAAGCCGGATTATTCACGCGCGGTTGAACGTGAGAGCTGCTTTTTTTTTTTGTAGCGCGGTGCACGCTATTAGCGACACCTCAGATTTACATGCAGGCATCAAACCTTAGGAATCATCACAAATACAAAAATGACAACGTTTGCAGCGCGACTCGGCCTCTCCTGCAACGTCATGTCAACTCCGGTCGCATATAGAGGATCTTTGACACCTGCTTTTGCAGAAGGTCCTTAAAAACAGCAGAGAGCTACTTGCTAGTAGAGGATCTTTGATTAGCTCTGTAATTGTAGATCCTAAGAAACAGCAGAGCGCTTCCGTATTATTGAGGATCTTTGACTAACATTTTTGCAAAAGGTCCTTTAAAAACAGCAGAGAGATACTTTCTAATAGAGGATCTTTGACTAATGCTTTTGCAGAAAATCCTTTAAAACAGCAGAGCGATACTTTCTAATAGAAGATCTTTGGCTAATGCTTTTGCAGAAGATCCTTTAAAACAGCACAGCGCTACTTTTTAATAGAGGATCTTTGACTAATGCTTTTGCAGAAGATCCTTTAAAACAGCAGAGTGCTACTTTCTAATAGAGGATCTTTGACCAATGCTTTTGCAAAAGGTCCTTAAAAACAGCAGAGAGCTACTTGCTAGTAGAGGATCGTTGATTAGCTCTGTAATTGTACATCCTAAGAAACAACAGAGTGCTTCTCTATTATTGAGGATCTTTGGCTAACATTTTTGGAGAAGGTCC
Source organism: Entelurus aequoreus (assembly GCF_033978785.1). NCBI lineage: Eukaryota > Metazoa > Chordata > Actinopteri > Syngnathiformes > Syngnathidae > Entelurus > Entelurus aequoreus. The sequence continues at coordinate 6,305,100 of NC_084732.1, read as the reverse complement.
TTTAAAAACAACAGAGCGCTACTTTTTAATAGAGGATCTTTGACCAATGCTTTTGCAGAAGATCATTAAAAACAGCAGAGCGCTACTTTCTAATAGAGGATCTTTGGCTAATGCTTTTGCAGAAGATCCCTTAAGACAGCAGGGCGCTATTTTCTAATAGAAGATCTTTGACCAATGCTTTTGCAGAAGATTCCTTAAAACTGCAGCGCGCTACTTTCTAATAGAGGATCTTTGGCTAATGCTTTTGCAGAAGATCCTTAAAAACAGCAGAGCGCTACTTTCTAATAGAGGATCGTTGGCTAATGCTTTTGCAAAAGAGCCCTTATAATGGCAGAGCGCTACTTTCTAATAGAGGATCTTTGACCAATGCTTTTACAGCCTGTCCTTAAAAACAGCAGAGCGCTACTTTCTAATAGAGGATCTTTGACCAATGCTTTTGCAGAAAATCCTTTAAAACAACAGAGTGCTACTTTCTAATAGAGGATCTTTGACTAATGCTTTTGCAGAAGATCCCTTAAAACGGCAGAGCGCTACTTTCTAATAGAGGATCTTTGACCAATGCTTTTGTAGAATGTGCTTTAAAATAGCACAGCGCTACTTTCTAATAGAGGATCTTTGATTAGCTCTGTAATTGTAGATCCTAAGAAACAGCAGAGCGCTTCTGTATTATTGAGGATCTTTGACTAACATTTTTGCAAAAGGTCCTTTAAAAACAACAGAGCGCTACTTTCTAATAGAGGATCTTTGACTAATGCTTTTGCAGAAAATCCTTTAAAACAACAGAGCGCTACTTTCTAATAGAGGATCTTTGGCTAATGCTTTTGCAAAAGAGCCCTTATAATGGCAGAGCGCTATTTTCTAATAGAGGATCTTTGACTAATGCTTTTGCAGAAGGTGCTTTAAAACAGCAGAGCGCTACTTTCTAATAGAGGATCTTTGACCAACGCTTTTGCAGCATGTCCTTAAAAACAGCAGAGAGCTACATTTTCTTAAAGAGGATCTTTGATTAGCTCTGTAATTGTAGATCCTAACAAACAGCAGAGCGCTACGAGCGCTCCTGTCACATATTCAAGATCTTTGACTAATGCTTTTACAGCAGGTCCCTAAAAACAGCAGAGAGCTACCTTTAAATAGAGGATCTTTGATTAGCTCTGTAATTGTAGATCCTAAGAAACAGCAGAGCGCTTCTGTGTTATTGAGGATCTTTGGCTAACATTTTTGCAGAAGGTCCTTTAAAAACAGCAGAGAGATACTTTCTAATAGAGGATCTTTGACCAATGCTTTTGCAGCAGGTCCATGAACAAAAACAAAAGCAGAAGGCTCCTGTCACTCAGAGGATCTTTGACTAACACAGTAGTTTCTTCAAAACAGCAGAGCGCTCCTGTCACTTATAGAGGATCTTTGACCAAAGTTTTTTTTTTTCACTCCAAAGAGTGAATAAAAAAGAGTGATGTTGCAGAATAGAATAATTAGTCTATTCACGTCTGAAAGGTGATTTTTTGTTTTTGTTTTTGTGACGTCACATCTTCTCAAAATAAACATTCTTTGTTTGCTTTATTGATGAAGACCAAATCTATATTTGACCAATCAGCTTGATTGGAACGTTTGTGCTCTTTTTGGAAAACAACCACTTCCTGTCGTCACTTTTGTCACGCCGAGAGTTCGTCTTTTAGATAAAAGATCTTTTTTTTTTTTTTTTATGCAACGCCTGATCGACTTTTCTGTGAAGGAGGAAATATTTTGTGTGATGTCGTCCATCTTAACTAATGTTCTCTTTGGCTGTGGGGATTAACAACAGCCCACTCTCCTGTCTCGTAGACAATCTCTGACCAATGTTTTAACTGGGGCCCATTAAAAACAGTCTTATAGACAATCTTTGACCGATATTTCTGCTGTGGGTGCTTTAAAACATTCTATGTGCCTGTCTTATAGACAATCTTTGACCGATATTTCTGCTGTGGGTGCTTTAAAACAACAGAGTGCTCCTGTCGTATAGACAATCTTTGACCAATATTTTTGCTGTGGGTGCTTAAAAACAGTCGACTTACCTGTCTCATAGACAATCTTTGACTGATATTTCTGCTGTGGGTGCTTTAAAACATTCTACTTGCCTGTCTTATAGACAATCTTTGACCGGTATTTTTGTTTGGGTGCTTAAAAACAGTCGACATGCCTGTCTTATAGACAATCTTTGACCGATATTTCTGCTGTGGGTGCTTAAAAACAGTCGACGTCCCTGTCTTATAGACAATCTTTGACTGATATTTCTGCTGTGGGTGCTTAAAAACAGTCGACGTCCCTGTCTTATAGACAATCTTTGATCTTTGACCGATATTTCTGCTGTGGGTGCTTAAAAACAGTCGACATGCCTGTCTTATAGACAATCTTTGACCGATATTTCTGCTGTGGGTGCTTAAAAACAGTCGACGTCCCTGTCTTATAGACAATCTTTGATCTTTGACCGATATTTCTGCTGTGGGTGCTTAAAAACAGTCGACGTGCCTGTCTTATAGACAATCTTTGACCGATATTTTTGCTATGGGGGGGGTTAAAAACCACCCACGCTCCTGTCTTATAGACAATCTTTGACCGATATTTCTGCTGTGGGTGCTTAAAAACATCAGTGCTCCTGTTGTATAGACAATCTTTGACCAATATTATTGCTATGGGGGGGGTTAAAAACCACCCACGCTCCTGTCTTATAGACAATCTTTGACCGATATTTCTGCTGTGGGTGCTTAAAAACAACAGAGTGCTCCTGTCGTATAGACAATCTTTGACCAGTATTTTTGTTTGGGTGCTTAAAAACAGTCGACATGCCTATCTTATAGACAATCTTTGACTCTTATTTTGCAGTAGATTATTTAAGAAATAGCAGACTGCTCCTGTCTTATAGACAATCTTTGGCTATTATTTTTGCAGTAGGTGCATACAAACTGCAGATTTCTCCTGTCTTAAACTGTTCCTGTGTTATAGACAATCTTTGCCTCTTATTTTGCAGTAGATTATTTACAAAATAGCAGACTGTTCCTGTTTTATAGACAATCTTTGACTAGTATTGTTGCATTTGGCGCATACAAACTGTCGATTTCTCCTGTCTTAAACTGTACCTGTGTTATAGACAATCTTTGACTCTTATTTTGCAGTAGATTATTTAAAAAATGGCAGAGTTCTCCTGTCTTATAGACAATCTTTGACTAGTATTTTTGCACTTGGCGCATAAAAACTGTTGATTTCTCCTGTCTTAAACTGCATGTGTCTAATAGACAATCTTTGACTCTTATTTTGGAGTAGAGTCATTAAAAAAAATAGCAGAGTGCTCCTGTCTTATAGACAATCTGTGGCCAATATTTTTGCAGTCAATTCTTAAAAATAGCAGAGTGCTCCTGTCTTATAGACAATCTTTGTCTATTATTTTTGCAGTAGGTGCATACAAACTGCAGATTTCTCCTGTCTTAAACTGTACCTGTCTTAAATACAATCTTTGACTCTTATTTTGCAGTAGATTATTTAAAAAATAGCAGAGTGCTCCTGTTTTATAGACAATCTTTGACTAGTATTTTTGCACTTGGCGCATACAAACTGTCGATTTCTCCTGTCTTAAACTGTACCTGTCTTATAGACAATCTTTGACCAATATATTTGCAGTAGATTCTTAAACATAGCAGAGTGCTCCTATCTTATAAACAATCTTTGACTCTTATTTTGCAGTACATTCTTTTTTAAAAAAAATATCAGAGTCCAAATGTCTTATAGACAATCTTTGTCTAATAGTTTTGCAGTAGGTGCGTAACAACAGCAGAGAGCTGCTGTTTTATAGACAATCTGTGGCCAATATTTTTGCAGTCAATTCTTAAAAATAGCAGAGTGCTCCTGTCTTATAGGCAATCTTTGACTAGTATTTTTGCACTTGGCGCATAAAAACTGTCGATTTCTCCTGTCTTAAACTGTACCTATTTTATAGACAATCTTTGACTCTTGTTTTGCAGTAGATTATTTTTAAAATAGCAGAGTGCTCCTGTTTTATAGACAATCTTTGTCTAATATTTTTGCAGTAGGCGCCAAAAAAATGCAGATTTCTCCTGTCTTAAACTGTACCTATTTTATAGACAATCTTTGACTCTTGTTTTGCAGTAGATTATTTTTAAAATAGCAGAGTGCTCCTGTTTTATAGACAATCTTTGACTAGTATTTTTGCACTTGGCGCATACAAACTGTCGATTTCTCCTGTCTTAAACTGTACCTGTCTTATAGACAATCTTTGACCAATATATTTGCAGTAGATTCTTAAAAATAGCAGAGTCCTCCTATCTTATAGACAATCTTTGACCAATATATTTGCAGTAGATTCTTAAAAATAGCAGAGTCCTCCTATCTTATAGACAATCTTTGACTCTTATTTTGCAGTATATTATTTAAAAAATAGCAGAGTGCTCCTGTCTTATAGACACTCTTTGTCTAATATTTTTGCAGTAGGCGCATAAAAACTGCAGATTTCTCCTGTCTTGAAATATACCTGTCTTATAGACAATCTTTGACCAATATATTTGCAGTAGATTCTTAAAAATAGTAGAGTGCGCTTATCTTATAGACAATCTTTGGCTCTTATTTTGCAGTAAATTCTTTAAAAAAATCGCAGAGTGCTCCTGTCTTATAGACAATCTTTGACCGATATTTCGGCTGTGGGTGATTAAAAACGTCAGAGTGCTCCTGTCTTATAGACAATCTTTGACCAATATTTTTGCAGTGTTGGCTTAAAAACAGCAGATTGCTCCTTCCTTATAGACAATCTTTCACCGATATTTCTGCTGTGGGTGCTTAAAAACATCAGAGTGCTCCTGTCGTATAGACAATCTCTGACCAATATTATTGCTGTTGGGGGGTTAAAAACGGCCCACGCTCCTGTCTTATAGACAATCTTTGAACAATATTTTTGCAGCGGTTGCTTAAAAACAGCAGATTGCTCCTTCCTTACAGACAATCTTTGACTCTTATTTTGCAGTAGATTTTTAACAATAGCAGAGTGCTCCTGTCTTATAGACAATCTTTGACTAGTATTTTTGCACTTGGCGCATAAAAACTGTCGATTTCTCCTGACTTAAACTATGCCTGTCTTATAGACAATCTTTGACTCTTATTTTGCAGTAGATTATTAAAAAAATCGCAAAGTGCTCCTGTCTTATAGACAATCTTTGACCAATATATTTGCAGTAGATTCTTAAAAATAGCAGAGTGCTCCTGTCTTATAGAC
>NC_084732.1:6227349-6294849 GCF_033978785.1 Entelurus aequoreus | reverse complement strand
AGCGTCCTCCATTTGCTCTTTTTGTCAACTTTCATGAAGTGTCTCCTCTTTTGAGGGGAAAAGAGAAAATGATGTCTCATGTTGCTTTGGGATTCTCACAAACTCAGCATTCGGCTTTTGTTGGTGTTTTTTTTTACAATAAAGTACCTTTTTTGGACAATTAATCTATGTAACTACATTTTTAGCAATTACATTTTGTCAACTCAATTTATTTATTTTTTACATCAAATTATGCTGACAATTTTATTTATGAGCAAAATATGTTTGTTAAAATTTTAAATAAAGCGTTTTAAAATTCAGTGTAAAAAAAATCAGTGCAAAAAAATTCAGTGTAAAAAAAAAAATCAGTGCAGAAAAAATTATTGTAAAAAAAAAATTAGTGCGGGAACATTCAGTGTAAAAAAATTCATTTGAAAACAAATTCAGTCTAAAAAAAAAATTCAGCGCACAAAAATTCAGTGTAAACGAATTCAGTGTGAAAGAGATTCAGTGTGAAAAAAATCAGTGCAGGAATATTCAGTGTAAAAAAAAAAAAGTATTAAATGAACTTAAATGAAGTATACAAATATTGCAGTAACGTTTACACTGGAAACGACTCCTGATTTAGTTGGCAGTCAAGCAGAGAAATACATCAAATAAATCATAACTCAGATTCTCTATTTGACAAGCAGTCGTCTGATTGACTCTTCATTCATCTTCATCGAAAACATGAAGTGTGTAACATAACATGTGTAACATAACGTGTGTATCATAAAGTGTGCAACATAACGTATGTACCATAAAGAGTGTAACATAAAAAGTGTGTATCATAAAGTGTGAAACTAACGTGTGTATCATAACCTGAGTAACATAACGTGTGTATCATTACGTGTGTAACATAACGTGTGTAACATGACCTGTATATCATAAAGAGTTTAACATATGTGTGTATCACAACGTGTGTAACATGAAGTGTGTGACATAAAGTGTGTAACATAACGTGTGTGTCATAACGCGTGTAACATGAAGTGTGTGACATAAAGTGTGTAACATAATATGTGTAACATAATGTGTGTGTCATAAAGTGTGTATCATAAAGTGTGTAACATAAAGTGATAAATGAAAAGTTTGTATCATAACGTGTGTAACATGACCTGTGTATCATAAAGAGTTTAACATAGCATGTGTATCATAAAGTGTGTAACATAACATGTGTACCATAAAGTGTGTAAAATAAAATGTGTGTATCATAAAGTGCATAACATAACGTGTTTAACAAACAGTGTAATATAACGTGTGAAACATAATGTGTGTATCACAACGTGTGTAACATGAAGTGTGTGACATAAAGTGTGTAACATAACGTGTGTATCATAACGTGTGTAACATGAAGTGTGTGACATAATGTGTGTAGCATAAAGTATGTAACATAAAAGGTGATAAATAAAAAGTTTGTATCATAACGTGTGTAACATGAAGTGCGTGACATAACGTGTGTATCATAACGTGTGTATTATTACGTGTGTGACAAAGTGTGTAAAATTACGTGTGTATCATAAAGTGTGTAACATAACGTGTGTACCATAAGTGTGTAATATAACATGTGTATCATGATGTGTGTAACATAACGTGTTTAACAAAGTGTGAAACATAACGCGTGTAACATAACGTGTGTATCACAACGTGTGTATCACAAAGTGTGTAACATGAAGTGTGTGACATAAAGTGTGTAAAATAACATGTGTAACATAACGTGTGTGTCATAAAGTGTGTATCATAAAGTGTGTATCATAAAGGGGGATAAATAAAAAGTTTGTAACATAACATTGTAACGTAACGTGTGTATCACAACGTGTGTGACATAAAGTGTGTAACATTACATGTGTATCATAATGTGTGTAACATGAAGTGTGTGACATAAAGTGTGTAACATAACATTAGTATCACAACGTGTGTAACATGAAGTGTGTGACATAAAGTGTGTATCATAACGTGTGTAACATAACGTGTGTAACATAATGTGTTTAACAAAGTTTGTAACATAACGTGTGGATCACAACGTGTGTAACATGAAGTGTGTGACATGAAGTGTGTAACATAACGTGTGTATCATGAAGTGTGTGACGTAAAGTGTGTAACATAACGTGTGTATCATAACGTGTGTAACATAACGTGTGTATCATGAAGTGTGTGACATAAAGTGTGTAACATAAAGTGTGTATCATAAAGGGTAATAAATAAAAAAAAGTGTGTATCATAATGTGTGTAACATAAAGTGTGTGTCATAAAGTGTGTAACATAACATTAGTATCACAACGTGTGTAACATGAAGTGTGTGACATAAAGTGTGTATCATAACGTGTGTAACATAACGTGTGTAACATAATGTGTTTAACAAAGTTTGTAACATAACGTGTGGATCACAACGTGTGTAACATGAAGTGTGTGACATGAAGTGTGTAACATAACGTGTGTATCATGAAGTGTGTGACGTAAAGTGTGTAACATAACGTGTGTATCATAACGTGTGTAACATAACGTGTGTATCATGAAGTGTGTGACATAAAGTGTGTAACATAAAGTGTGTAACATAGAGTGTGTAACATAAAGTGTGTAACAAAATGTGTAACACAAAGTGTGTAACAAAGTGTGTAACATAAAGTGTGTAACATAACATGTGTAACATATAGTGTGTAACATAACGTGTGTAACATAAAGTGTGTAACATAACGTGTGTAACATAAAGTGTGTAACATGAAGTGTGTAACATGAAGTGTGTAACATAACGTGTGTAACATGAAGTGTGTAACATAAGGTGTGTAACAAAATGTGTAACATAAAGTGTGTAACAAAGTGTGTAACATAAAGTGTGTAACATAACGTGTGTAACATAAAGTGTGTAACATGAAGTGTGTAACATGAAGTGTGTAACATAACGTGTGTAACAAAATGTGTAACATAACGTGTGTAACATAACGTGTGTAACATAAAGTGTGTAACATGAAGTGTGTAACATAACGTGTGTAACATAAAGTGTGTAACATAACGTGTGTAACATAAAGTGTGTAACATAACGTGTGTAACATAACGTGTGTAACATGAAGTGTGTAACATAACGTGTGTAACAAGTAAATGTGTTAGCAATGATCAGATGAAAGGTCATGGACAGTTTATGGTGAATAGCAAAGTAAAATAAATAAATAGTGCAGCTTCATCCACAGGAGGTCAAGGGTCACACACCACCCCACCGCCCCCCTCCCCCCTCCCCCCTCCCCCCTCCATCCAGGTGGTCCTACCTGTGTCGGGTGACAATCCTCAAGGTGCAAACTGTCAGTCTAATCAGTAACGTTTCCTCTCCTGGCGCCGTGCGTTTGTGACTACGTGGAGGATGTCGGCCAACGCTTTTGTAGGGATAGGCCCCTCCCCCTCACCCCCCCAGCCCCCACCCCCGTCCCCCCACCCTCATCATCATCTTCATCAGCATCATCATCATCATCTTCATCACCCTCCTTCACTTGCTCCTCTTCTTCTGCCGATCACCAGGTAAAGACAGACACCGTCAAAGATCCTTTATTTGACGGGAGGACCGCGGCAGTGTGCTGTTTTAAGGACGAGGTGCAAAAATGCTAGTCAAAGATCCTCTATGTGACATGAGCGCTCTGCTGTTTTTAGTGATCTAATGCTAGTCAAAGATCCTTTATATGACAGGGGTGTTCTGCTGTTTTTAGTAATCTGTTAAAAAAATATATATATATATTAGTCAAAGATCCTCTATGACACAAGTATGGTCTGCTGTTTTGGGGGATCTACTAAAAACTGCTAGTCAAAGATCTTCTCTATGAACGGAGTGCTGTACTGTTGTTGTTTGTATCTGTTGTAAACATGCTAGTCAAAGATCCTCTATATGACAGGAGAGCCCTGCTGTTTTTAATAATGTTCTCCTTTATGTGACTGGAGGACCACAATACTGTTTTTAAGGACTAACCGTCAAAGATCCTCTATATGACAAGCCGCCTCTGCTGTTTTTAGGAATCTACTGTGAAAATGCTAGTCAAAGATCCTCTGTATACTACGAGTGGTGTGCTGTTTTTACTCATCTTTTGCAGAGATCCTCTATGACACACGTGTGGTCTGCTGTTTTTAGGAATCTACTAGAAAATGCTTGTCAAAGATATTCTATATGAACAGAGTGCTGTACTGTTTTTAGGAATCTGTTGTAAACATGCTAGTCAAAGATCCTCTATATGACAGGAGAGCCCTGCTGTTTTTGATCATTTTCTCCTTTATGTGACTGGAGGACCACAATACTGTTTTTAATGACTAACTGCAAAAACGCTTGTCAAAGATCCTCCATATGACAAGCACCCTCTGCTGTTTTTAGGAATCTACTGTGAAAATGCTAGTCAAAGATCCTCTGTATAATACGAGTGTTGTGCTGTTTTTAGTCATCTTTTGCAGAGATCCTCTATGACACAAGTGTAGTCTGCTGTTTTGGGGGATCTACTTAAAACTGCTAGTCAAAGATCCTCTATATGACAGGAGAGCCCTGCTGTTTTTGATAATTTTCTCCTTTACGTGACTGGAGGACCATAATACTGTTTTTAAGGACTAACTGCAAAAACACTAGTCAAAGATCCTCCATATGACAAGCACCCTCTGCTGTTTTTAGGAATCTACTGTGAAAATGCTAGTCAAAGATCCTCTGTATAATACGAGTGTTGTGCTGTTTTTAGTCATCTTTTGCAGAGATCCTCTATGACACAAGTGTAGTCTGCTGTTTTGGGGGATCTACTTAAAACTGCTAGTCAAAGATCCTCTATATGACAGGAGAGCCCTGCTGTTTTTGATAATTTTCTCCTTTACGTGACTGGAGGACCATAATACTGTTTTTAAGGACTAACTGCAAAAACACTAGTCAAAGATCCTCCATATGACAAGCACCCTCTGCTGTTTTTAGGAATCTACTGTGAAAATGCTAGTCAAAGATCCTCTGTATAATACGAGTGTTGTGCTGTTTTTAGTCATCTTTTGCAGAGATCCTCTATGACACAAGTGTAGTCTGCTGTTTTGGGGGATCTACTTAAAACTGCTAGTCAAAGATCCTCTATATGACAGGAGAGCCCTGCTGTTTTTGATAATGTTCTCCTTTACGTGACTGGAGGACCATAATACTGTTTTTAAGGACTAACTGCAAAAACGCTAGTCAAAGATCCTCTATATGACAAGCACCCTCTGCTGTTTTTAGGAATCTACTAGAGAATGATTGTCAAAGATATTCTATATGAACAGAGTGCTGTACTGTTTTTAGGAATCTGTTGTAACCATGCTAGTCAAAGATCCTCTATATGACAGGAGAGCCCTGCTGTTTTTAATAATTGTCTCCTTTATGTGACTGGAGGACCACAATACTGTTTTTAAGGACTAACTGCAAAAACGCTAGTCAAAGATCCTCCGTATGACAAGCACCCTCTGCTGTTTTTAGGAATCTACTGTGAAAACGCTAGTCAAAGATCCTCTGTATACTACGAGTGTTGTGCTGTTTTTGGTCATCTTTTGCAAAGATCCTCTATGACACAAGTGTGGTCTGCTGTTTTGGGGGATCTACTAAAAACTGCTAGTCAAAGATCTTCTTTATGAACGGAGTGCTGTACTGTTGTTGTTTTTATCTGTTTTAAACATGCTAGTCAAAGATCCTCTATATGACAGGAGAGCCCTGCTGTTTTTGATCATTTTCTGCTTTATGTGACTGGAGGACCACAATACTGTTTTTAATGACTAACTGCAAAAACGCTTGTCAAAGATCCTCCATATGACAAGCACCCTCTGCTGTTTTTAGGAATCTACTGTGAAAATGCTAGTCAAAGATCCTCTGTATACTACGAGTGTTGTTCTGTTTTTAGTCATCTTTTGCAGAGATCCTCTATGACACAAGTGTGGTCTGCTGTTTTGGGGGATCTACTTAAAACTGCTAGTCAAAGATCCTTTATATGACAGGAGAGCCCTGCTGTTTTTGATAATTTTCTCCTTTACGTGACTGGAGGACCACAATACTGTTTTTAAGGACTAACTGCAAAAACGCTAGTCAAAGATCCTCTATATGACAAGCACCCTCTGCTGTTTTTAGGAATCTACTAGAAAATGATTTTCAAAGATATTCTATATGAACAGAGTGCTGTACTGTTTTTAGGAATCTGTTGTAACCATGCTAGTCAAAGATCCTCTATATGACAGGAGAGCCCTGCTGTTTTTAATAATTGTCTCCTTTATGTGACTGGAGGACCACAATACTGTTTTTAAGGACTAACTGCAAAAACGCTAGTCAAAGATCCTCCATATGACAAGCACCCTTTGCTGTTTTTAGGAATCTACTGTGAAAATGCTAGTCAAAGATCCTCTGTATACTACGAGTGTTGTGCTGTTTTTAGTCATCTTTTGCAAAGATCCTCTATGACACAAGTGTGGTTTGCTGTTTTGGGGGATCTACTAAAAACTGCTAGTCAAAGATCTTCTTTATGAACGGAGTGTTGTACTGTTGTTGTTTTTATCTGTTGTAAACATGCCAGTCAAAGATCCTCTATATGACAGGAGAGCCCTGCTGTTTTTAATAATTGTCTCCTTTATGTGACTGGAGGACCACAATACTGTTTTTAAGGACTAACTGCAAAAACGCTAGTCAAAGATCCTCCATATGACAAGCACCCTCTGCTGTTTTTAGGAATCTACTGTGAAAATGCTAGTCAAAGATCCTCTGTATACTACGAGTGTTGTGCTGTTTTTAGTCATCTTTTGCAAAGATCCTCTATGACACAAGTGTGGTTTGCTGTTTTGGGGGGATCTACTAAAAACTGCTAGTCAAAGATCTTCTTTATGAACGGAGTGTTGTACTGTTGTTGTTTTTATCTGTTGTAAACATGCCAGTCAAAGATCCTCTATATGACAGGAGAGCCCTGCTGTTTTTGATCATGTTCTCCTTTGTGTGACTGGAGGACCACAATTCTGTTTTTAAGGACTAACTGCAAAAACGGGAGTCAAAGGTCCTCTATATGACAAGCGCCCTCTGCTGTTTTTAGGAATTTACTAGTCAAAGATCATCTGTGTACTACGAGTGTTGTGCTGTTTTTAGTCATCTTTTGCAAAGATCCTCTATGACACAAGTGTGGTCTGCTGTTTTTAGGAATCTACTAGAAAATGCTTGTCAAAGATATTCTATATGAACAGAGTGCTGTACTGTTTTTAGGAATCTGTTGTAAACATGCTAGTCAAAGATCCTCTATATGACAGGAGAGCCGTGCTGTTTTTAATATATTTTCTCCAAAGATGTTAGTCAAATATCCTCCATATGACAGGACGGCTGTGTTGTTTTTATGAATCTGCTACAAAAACGTTAATCAAAGATCCTGTATTGACAGAAGTGCTCTGCTGCTTTTTAGCAATACGTCACAAAAACGCTACGATTCTGTTTTTAGGAATCTGATGTAAAAATGCTATTCAAAGATCCTCTATATGACAGGAGTGCGCTGCTGTTTTTAGGAATCGGCTGCAAGAATGCTCGTCAAAGATCCTCTTAATGACAGGATTGGTTCGCTATTTTTTAGGAATTTGCTGCAAAATTCTAGTCAAAGATTCTCTGTGTGACATGAGCGCTGTGCTGTTTTTAGGGATTGTGCTGCAAAACTATTAGTTTTAGTAATGTGTTGCAAAAATGCCAGTCAAAGATCTTCTATGTTACAAAAGTGATGTTTTACTACAAAAAATGCAAATCAGCTTTGCTGTTTTTATGAATATGTTGGAAACATGCTAGTCAAAGATCCTCTATATGACAACAGTGCCCTGCTGTTTTTAGGAATCTGTTGCAAAAAAACATTAGTCAAAAATACTATGTTACAAGAGTGGTTGGCTGTTTTTGTGAATGTCCTTAAAATGTCAAATATCCTCCATATGACATATGTGTTGTTTTTATGAATCTGCTACAAAAACGTAACCCGAAGATCCTCTATTGGACAGAAGTGCTCTGCTGCTTTTTAGAAATCCCTCACAAAAACGCTATGATTCTGTTTTTGGGAATCTTCTGTAAAAATTCTCGTCAAAGATCTTCTATATGAGAGGAGTGTGCTGCTGTTTTTAGGAATTGGCTGCAAGAATTCTTGTCAAAGATCCTCTATATGACAGGATTGGTCCGCTGTTTTTTAGGAATTTGCTGCAAAATTCCAGTCAAAGATTCTCTATGTGGACATGAGCTGTCTGTTGTTTTAAGGATTCTACTGCAAAACTATTAGTCAACAATCCTTTGTATAAAAAGAGTGCTGTTTTTAGTAATCTGTTGCAAAAACGCTAGTCAAAGATTGTCTATGTTACAAAAGTGCTGTTTTTACTACAAAAAAATGCAAATCAAAGATTTTCTATACGATCAAAGTGCTGTGCTGTTTTTATGAATATGTTGGAAAATGCTAGTCAAAGATCCTCTATTAGACAACAGTGCCCTGCTGTTTTTAGTCATTTTTCACAAAAACATTTGTCCAAAATACTTTATGTTACAAGAGTAGGAAGCTGTTTTTGGGAACGTGCTAAAAAACGTTTGTCAAATACCCTCCATATGACAGGAGGGCTGTGTTGTTTTTATGAATCTGCTACAAAAATGTTACCCGAAGATCCTCTATTGGACAGAAGTGCTCTGCTGCTTTTTAGCAATCTGTCACACAAAAAGCTATGATTCTGTTTTTGGGAATCTGCTGTAAAAATGCTAGTCAAAGATCCTTTAGAATATGACAGGAGTGTGCTGCTGTTTTTAGGCATCGGCTACAAGTATGCTCGTCAAAGATCTTCATTTTGACAGGATTGGTCCGCTGTTTTTAGGAATCAAGCATGCTCGTCAAAGATCCTCTATTAGAAAGGAGTGTGCTGCTTTTTTTAGGCATCGGTTGTAAGCATGCTCGTCAAAGATCCTCTATATCACAGGAATGGTCCGCTGTGTTTTAGGAATTTGCTGCAAAATTCTAGTCAAAGATCCTCTATGTGACATGAGCGCTGTGCTGTTTTTTAGGGATCTGCCGTAGATCCTCTATTGCGCTGCTTTTTAGGGATTCTTCTGCAAAAATACTAGTCAAAGATCTTTTATGTTCCAAAAGTGGACTGCGGTTTTTAGGCATCGGCTGCAAGCATGCTCGTCAAAGATCCTCTATACGACAGGAGTGTGCTGCAGTTTTTAGGCATCGGCTGCAAGCATGCTCGTCAAAGATCCTCTATACGACAGGAGTGTGCTGCAGTTTTTAGGCATCGGCTGCAAGCATGCTCGTCAAAGATCCTCTATATGACAGGAATGGTCCGCTGTGTTTTAGGAATTTGCTGCAAAATTCTAGTCAAAGATCCTCTATGTGACATGAACGCTGTGCTGTTTTTTAGGGATCTGCCGTAGATCCTCTATTGCGCTGCTTTTTAGGGATTCTTCTGCAAAAATACTAGTCAAAGATCTTTTATGTTCCAAAAGTGGACTGCGGTTTTTAGGCATCGGCTGCAAGCATGCTCGTCAAAGATCCTCTATACGACAGGAGTGTGCTGCAGTTTTTAGGCATCGGCTGCAAGCATGCTCGTCAAAGATCCTCTATACGACAGGAGTGTGCTGCAGTTTTTAGGCATCGGCTGCAAGCATGCTCGTCAAAGATCCTCTATATGACAGGAATGGTCCGCTGTGTTTTAGGAATTTGCTGCAAAATTCTAGTCAAAGATCCTCTATGTGGACATGAGCGCTGTGCTGTTTTTTAGGGATCTGCCGTAGATCCTCTGTTGCGCTGCTTTTTAGGGATTCTTCTGCAAAAATACTAGTCAAAGATCTTTTATGTTCCAAAGGCTGCTGTTTTTAGGCATCAGCTGCAAGCATGCTCGTCAAAGATCCTCTATACGACAGGAGTGTGCTGCTGTTTTTAGGCATCGGCTACAAGTATGCTCGTCAAAGATCTTCATTTTGACAGGATTGGTCCGCTGTTTTTAGGAATCAAGCATGCTCGTCAAAGATCCTTTATATGACAGCAGTGTGCTGCTTTTTTTAGGCATCGGTTGTAAGCATGCTCGTCAAAGATCCTCTATACGACAGGAACGGTCCGCTGTTTTTTAGGAATTTGCTGCAAAATTCTAGTCAAAGATCCTCTATGTGACATGAGCGCTGTGCTGTTTTTTAGGGATCTGCCGTAGATCCTCTATTGCGCTGCTTTTTAGGGATTCTTCTGCAAAAATACGAGTCAAAGATCTTTTATGTTCCAAAAGTGGACTGCAGTTTTTACCACAACAAATGCGAATCAAAGATCCTCTATATGAGAACAGTGCTCTGCTGTTTTTAAGACTACGCCGTACGATCAAAGATCCTCTACGGCGCAGACGTGGCATCCGTGTGTTTTGTTTTTGAAGAAAATGATCAGCAGCAATTAAGTCCAATTGAAACATTTCTATCAGGTTGGGAATCTTAACGAGTATTTAATTGGCGACTCGGAATCAATTAGCGGAGGGAAATCTGCAGAGTGAGATCAGAGATAGGACGCAACGCAGCGACGTCTCATTCTTTTGTGTCGAGCCTTACCGACCGACCTCGTCGTCGTTGTTGTGTTTTGTTGTTTGTGCTGTTTATGCTAATCAGCAATCAGCCGGCTGAGATTAGCGCCACAATGGCGCCTTAATTGGCGGTTGGACGCGTCGTTAGTCGACTTTCTGGGACGGCCCCCAAAAAACGTCAGAGTGTGTCATCAGGAGTCGATGAGGCGACGTGCCGCCGACTCAAGCTCGTTAACTTTCTTTGGCTTCCTTGGGAGGAAGCGTTGGCTTAATTAGACATTCTAATTAGCTGATTACCTCCACCAAGCACCTCTTTTCTCTGCTCTTCTTCATTGATGTGCAATACAAAACTGATGCTGTGTTCAATATCAACTTCAATTATTGATTCATTCTTTTATTTATTCCTCTTTTTTTTTTATTTGATTAGTCTGATTTATTTTTTCAGACTTGGTTTCCCTCACGGGCATTTTTCTCTTTAGAACATCTATTCACATTTTTTAAATTGATTTTCATATCATGAAAGTGCGTATTAAAGGGAGAAAATTTACATTTTTAACATATAAATTGAGATAAATAATGATAAATAAATAATATAAGATAAAAAAAATGCTATAAATATTACAATATATATGTAATATATTATAAAATATATTAAATATATACGATAAATATTATAGTATATATGTAATATATTATAATATTTATTTTCTTACCATTAAAGGGAGAAAATATATATTTTTAAATCTATCAATAAATAATACTGTAAAAAATAAATTACATATATACTATAAATATTATAGTATATATGTAATATATTATAATATTTATTTTCTTACCATTGAAGTGCGTATTTAAGGGGGATTTTTTTTGTAAAATATCTAACAATAAATAATACTGTAAAAAATAAATTACATATATACTATAAATATTATAGTATATGTGTAATATATTATTATATTTATTTTCTTACCATTGAAGTGCGTATTAAAGGGGGATTTTTTGGATAAATAATATAAGATGAATAATGCAATAAATATTACAATATATATGTAATACATTATAAAATATATTAAATATATACGATAAATATTATAGTATATATTATAATATTTATTTTCTTACCATTAAAGGGAGAAAATATATTTTTTATGTCTATCAATAAATAATACTGTAAAAAATAAATTACATGTATACTATAAATATTATAGTATATATGTAATATATTATAATATTTATTTTCTTACCATTGAAGTGCGTATTTAAGGGGGATTTTTTTTGTAAAATATTTAACAATAAATAATACTGTAAAAAATAAATTACATATATACTATAAATATTATAGTATATGTGTAATATATTATTATATTTATTTTCTTACCATTGAAGTGCGTAATAAAGGGAGAACATATATGTTTTAATATCTATCGATAAATTTAGATAAATAATGATAAATAAATAATTTAAGATAAATAATGCTATAAATATTACAATATATATGTAATACATTATAAAATATATTAAATATATACGATAAATATTATAGTATATATTATAATATTTATTTTCTTACCATTAAAGGGAGACAATATATATTTTTAAATCTATCAATAAATAATACTGTAAAAAAATAAATTACATATATACTATAAGTATTATAGTATATATGTAAAATATTATTATTTTTATTTTCTTACCATTGAAGTGCGTATTTAAGGGAGATTTTTTTGTAAAATATCTAACAATAAATAATACTGTAAAAAATAAATTACATATATACTATAAATATTATAGTATATATGTAATATATTATTATTTTTATTTTCTTACCATTGAAGTGCATAATAAAGGGAGAACATATATGTTTTAATATCTATCGATAAATTTAGATAAATAATGATAAATAAATAATTTAAGATAAATAATGCTATAAATATTACAATATATATGTAATACATTATAAAACATATTAAATATATACGATAAATATTATAGTATATATTATAATATTTATTTTCTTACCATTAAAGGGAGACAATATATATTTTTAAATCTATCAATAAATAATACTGTAAAAAAATTAATAACATATATACTATAAGTGTTATAGTATATATGTAAAATATTATAATATTTATTTTCTTACCATTGAAGTGCGTATTTAAGGGGGATTTTTTTTGTAAAATATTTAACAATAAATAATACTGTAAAAAATAAATTACATATATACTATAAATATTATAGTATATGTGTAATATATTATTATATTTATTTTCTTACCATTGAAGTGCGTAATAAAGGGAGAACATATATGTTTTAATATCTATCGACAAATTTAGATAAATAATGATAAATAAATAATTTAAGATAAATAATGCTATAAATATTACAATATATATGTAATACATTATAAAATATATTAAATATATACGATAAATATTATAGTATATATTATAATATTTATTTTCTTACCATTAAAGGGAGACAATATATATTTTTAAATCTATCAATAAATAATACTGTAAAAAAATTAATTACATATATACTATAAGTATTATAGTATATATGTAAAATATTATTATATTTATTTTCTTACCATTGAAGTGCGTATTTAAGGGAGATTTTTTTGTAAAATATCTAACAATAAATAATACTGTAAAAAATAAATTACATATATACTATAAATATTATAGTATATATGTAATATATTATTATATTTATTTTCTTACCATTGAAGTGCGTATTAAAGGGAGAACATACATGTTTTAATATCTATCGATAAATTTAGATAAATAATGATAAATAAATAATTTAAGATAAATAATGCTATAAATATTACAATATATATGTAATACATTATAAAATATATTAAATATATACGGTAAATATTATAGTATATATTATAATATTTATTTTCTTACCATTAAAGGGACAAAATATATTGTTTTATATCTATCAATAAATAATACTGTAAAAAAATAAATTACATATATACTATAAGTATTATAGTATATATGTAAAATATTATTATATTTATTTTCTTACCATTGAAGTGCGTATTAAAGGGAGATTTTTTGTAAAATATCTAACAATAAATAATACTGTAAAAAATAAATTACATATATACTATAAATATTATAGTATATATATAATATATTATTATATTTATTTTCTTACCATTGAAGTGCGTATTTAAGGGAGATTTTTTGTAAAATATCTAACAATAAATAATACTGTAAAAAATAAATTACATATATACTATGAATATTATAGTATATATGTAATATATTATTATATTTATTTTCTTACCATTGAAGTGCGTATTAAAGGGGGATTTTTTGGATAAATAATGATAAATAAATAATATAAGATAAATAATGCAATAAATATTACAATATATATGTAGTACATTATAAAATATATTAAATATATACGATCAATATTATAGTATATATTATAATATTTATTTTCTTACCATTAAAGGGAGAAAATATATTTTTTTTATGTCTATCAATAAATAATACTGTAAAAAATAAATTACATGTATACTATAAATATTATAGTATATATGTAAAATATTATAATATTTATTTTATTACCATTGAAGTGCATGTTTAAGGGGGATTTTTTTGTAAAATATCTAACAATAAATAATACTGTAAAAAATAAATTACATATATACTATAAATATTACAGTATATATGTAATATATTATTATATTTATTTTCTTACCATTGAAGTGCGTATTTAAGGGGGATTTTTTTGTAAAATACCTAACAATAAATAATACTGTAAAAAAATAAATTACATATATACTATAAATATTATAGTATATATATAATATATTATTATATTTATTTTCTTACCATTGAAGTGCGTATTAAAGGGGGATTTTTTGGATAAATAATGATAAATAAATAATATAAGATAAATAATGCTATAAATATTACAATATATATGTAATACATTATAAAATATATTAAATATATACGATAAATATTATAGTATATATTATAATATTTATTTTCTTACCATTAAAGGGAGAAAATATATTTTTTTATGTCTATCAATAAATAATACTATAAAAAATAAATAACATATATACTATAAATATTATAGTATATATGTAATATATTATAATATTAATTTTCTTACCATTGAAGTGCGTATTTAAGGGAGATTTTTTGTAAAATATCTAACAATAAATAATACTGTAAAAAATAAATTACATATATACTATAAATATTATAGTATATATGCAATATATTATTATATTTATTTTCTTACCATTGAAGTGCGTATTAAAGGGGGATTTTTTGGATAAATAATGATAAATAAATAATATAAGATAAATAATGTATAAATATTACAATATATATGTAATACATTATAAAATATATTAAATATATACGATAAATATTATAGTATACATTATAATATTTATTTTCTTACCATTAAAGGGAGAAAATATATTGTTTTATATCTATCAATAAATAATACTGTAAAAAATAAATTACATGTATACTATAAATATTATAGTATATATGTAAAATATTATAATATTTATTTTATTACCATTGAAGTGCGTATTTAAGGGGGATTTTTTTGTAAAATATCTAACAATAAATAATACTGTAAAAAAATAAATTACATATATACTATAAGTATTATAGTATATATATAATATATTATTATATTTATGTTCTTACCATTGAAGTGCGTATTAAAGGGGGATTTTTTGGATAAATAATGATAAATAAATAATATAAGATAAATAATGCAATAAATATTACAATATATATGTAATACATTATAAAATATGTTAAATATATACGATAAATATTATAGTATATATTATAATATTTATTTTCTTACCATTAAAGGGAGAAAATATACTGTTTTATGTCTATCAATAAATAATACTGTAAAAAATAAATTACATGTATACTATAAATATTATAGTATATATGTAAAATATTATAATATTTACTTTCTTACCATTGAAGTGCGTATTTAAGGGGGATTTTTTTTAAATATCTATTAATAAATAATACTATAAATATTATAGTATATATGCAATACATGATATAATATATTCCAAATGTACTATAAATATTACAGTATATATGTAGTTTAATATTATATAGTGCGAAAGGGATAAAATATTTCTTTAAATATCCATCAATAAATAGTTCTATAAATATAGTAATATGTATGCAATTAATTATATATTGTATTACATATGTAATATAATATTTATAGTGCGTGTTAAAGGGAGAAAATACATTTTTTAATGTCTATCAATAAATAATAAATATTATAATATATATGTAATATACAGTAGTATTATATATATGTAATATATTATTATATTTATTTTCTTACCATTGAAGTGCATATTAAAGGGAGAAAATATATGTTTTAATATCTATCAATAAATAATACTCTAAATATTATAATATATATGTAATATAGCAAACTTTTATAGCAAAGTAAGATTTTCATTGTACGGCAAACTGTTTAACTGTGCATATGACAATAAACAATCTTGAATCTTGAATCTTGAATATAATATAATATTTATTTTCTGGTTTATAATTTTTATTTTGCAATATATAATCAAATATACTACATATATACTATACATAATATAAATTATGTGTAATAGGTTTTATGATATTTATTTTCTTACCATTAAAGTGCGTATTAAAGGTAGAAAATATATTTTTTGATATCTATCGATAAATAGTCATTTAAATATTTTAATATATATGTAATATAATATAATATTGATTTTTTTTTACCATTGAAGTAAGTAATAAAGAGAAAAAATATACGTTTTAATATCTAGTACTACTATAAATATTATAATATATTTGCAATACATTATAAAATATATTACATATATATACTATAAATAATATAAAATAGATGTAATATGTTTTATAATATTTATTTTTTTACCATTAAAGTGCATATTAAAGGGAGAAATTATTTTTTTATATGTATGAATAAATAATACTGTAAATAATATATTACATATATACTATAAATAATATAGTATATATGTATTATAATATGTATTTTCTTACCATTGAAGGGCGTAATAAAGCGAGATTTTTTTTAAATATCTATCAATAAATAATGCTATAAATATTATAATAAATATGCAATACATAAAAAAATATATTACATATATACTACAAATATTATAGTATATATGTAATATATTATCATATTTATTTTCTTACCATTGAAGTGCGTATTAAAGGGAAAACATATATATTTTTAATATCTATCAATAAATAATACTATAAATAGTATAATATATGTAATATATTATAATATTTATTTTATTACCATTGAAGTCCGTATTAAAGGGAGAAAATATATGTTTTAATATCTATCAATACATAATCCTAAAAATATTATAATATATATGTAATACATTAGAAAATATATCACATATATACTATAAATATTATAGTATATATGTAATATGTTCTTTGATATTTATTTTCTTACCATTAAAGTGCGTATTAAAGGGAGAAAATATATTTTTTGATACCTATCAATAAATAATACTATAAATAATATATTACATGCTATAAATATTGTAGTATATATGTAATATAATATGTATTGTCTTACCAGTGAAGTGTGTATTTAAGGGAGATCCATCAATAGATAATACTATAAATATTATAATATATATGCAATACATTATATGATAGATTACATATATACTATACATATTACAGTATGTATGTAGTTTGATATTATATAGTGCATATTAAAGGCAGGAAATATTTATTTAAATATCTATTAATAAATAGTTCTATAAATATAATATATATGCAGTAAATTATATATTGTATTACATGTATAACATCATTTTCATAGTGCGTGTTAAAGGAGGAAAATATTTTTGTAAATATCTATCAATAATTAATACTATAGATATTATATACATGCAATATATTATATGATATATTACATACATACAATAAATATTATATTTATATGTATAATATATTATCATATTTTTTTCTTACCTTACCATTGAAGTGCGTATTAAAATGAGAAAATATTTTTTTAAATATCTATCAAGGAATAATACTATAAATAAATATTACAATATATATTCAATACAATAAATATCATATTTCATAGACACTATAAATATATATGTAATATAATATTATGTAGTGCATGTTAAAGGGAGAAATATTTGTTTAAATATCTATTAATAAATAATACTATACATGTTATAATATATATGCAATATATTATACAATGTGTTACATATGTAATTTAATATTTATGGTCCGTACTAAAGGGAGAATTTTAAAAAAATCGATCAATAAATAATACTATAAATAGTATAATTTATATGTAATACATTATATAATACATTACATATATACTATAAATACATTTTATATGTAATATATTACAATATCGATTGTCGTACCATTGAAGTTTGTATTAAAGGGAGAAACTATTGTTATAAATATCAATCAATGAATAATACTGTAAATATTATAACATATATGTAATATATTATACAATATATATATATACTATAATTATTATACATGTAATATTATATATAGTGCGTATTAAAAGTTAAAATATTGTTTTAAATATCTATTGATACATTACAGTATAAATATTATAATATATATACAAAATATTATGTAATATATTACATATATAATATAATATTTATAGTGCTTACTGAAGGAAGAAAATATATATTTAAATACTGTATATATCAATAAATAATACTATAAATATTATAATATATATGAAATATATTATATAATATATGATGCATACTATAATAATTATACTATAAATATTGTATTATATATGTAATATAATATATAGTGCACATTAAAGGTAGAAATGTTTGTAAATATCTATTAATAAATAATACAATAAATAATATAATATACTGTATATGCAGTATATTGTATAATGTATTACATATATACTCTAATATTTATATTGTGTACTGACAGAAGAAATATAAATATATATTTAAATATATATCAATAAATAATACTATAAATATTGTAATATACATGCTATATAATGTACAATATATTACATATATACTGTAGATATTATACTATAAATATCATATTATTATGTAATATAATATTATGTAGTGTGTTTTAAAGGGAGAAAATATATTTTTAAATATCTATTAATAAATAATACTATACATATTATAATATCAATACAATATATTATATCCATCCATCCATCCATCCATATATTATATAATGTATTAAATATATAATATAATATTTATAGTGTTAATAATATATTAATAATAATGTTATATTATATATGCAATATATTATATAACGTATTATATATATATTATTTATAGTGTTAAATAATATAGTAATAATAACAATATAATATATATGCAATTTTTTTAATATAATGTATTACATATATAATATAATATTTATAGTGCATACTAAACAGAGAAAATATGTATTTCAATATCCATTAATAAATAATACTATAAATATTTTCATATCCATGCAATATGTTATATAATATATTACACATATACTATGAAATATTATACCATAAATATTATGTTATGTATGTAATATATTATCATATCCTATTAATTATAGATAGTATTATTTATTGATGTATATTTAAAATATATATTTTCTTCCCTTAATACACACTGCAATGGTAAGAAATTTTAAAAATGAGAAAAGATTTCCTAAATATAAAATAATATTGTATATATATATATATATATATATATATATATATATATATATATATATATATATATATATATATATATATATATATATATATATATATATATATATATATATATATATATATATATATATATATATATATATATATATATATATATTATCCACCCATGTATTATTTCATTATTAAATAATATTTTAAAATGTAATCGACTAAAAAAAAAAAGTTAGCATTTACTTACATTACAACAAAATTAGGATATTTCACAATAAATAATCAAATACAAAGTGCAGTGAAAAAGTATAATAATTCCTAATATTACAAATCAAATTGTCCTTTTTTTTTATGTCACAAAATCCATTTTTGAGAATCCTATTTTCCCAAAAAAGTGTAGGATCACTTTCCAAGTTTGCATGACTAAAGCTGAGGTCTGTTCTGTTGATTTTGTTCACTTAAGTTGGTGATTACAAAAAAAAAAAAGATGCTGTCACAGTTGTTTTTTTTTTTCTCAAGCGGCAGCAAATGACTCATTTGTTTTGACGTGTTATTATGACGTCAAGCTCTTCTATTTTTTTCTTTGTTTGTTATTAATGGAATCATCTCTGCTTTGAGTATTCGTGCACGGGAAGACTTTTATCTCCTGTCCGCTCACATTAGTCATCTCCTTCGTCACTTGCTACTCAAATATCGGAGATGTACACGCCGGCACCTTTTTACACAACTTTTGTGTTTCCTGACCTAAATACTTCATCTACTTGGTGGACAAAAATAAAAGATGTTGACGTTTATGCCGCGGAACATTCGGTACCAAACACGTGCACAGTAAAGTGAGGAACAGCAAGCATTTCATTCCATCTTGTCAAGTTAGAGTAGTCTGTGTACAGCTGGTGCTGCACTATATACAGTATTTACTGTGTACTGAAAACGCACATTTATTGTGGAAACGGCTGGCAGTCCCAAGGTACATCTGTCTTGCCTGTCAAGCACGGTGGGGGTAGCGCGCACGAGTGCTACCGCCACTGGGGAGCTGCGGTTCATGAAGACGAAACATCAATTGTGACACAATTGTCACCAGCGCACGGGTGACTGGAACACAAACGTTGGCACGGTCTTGGTGTTGGTGGCGTGCAAGAGCGCTGCCGCCACTGGGGAGCTGCGGTTCATTGAGGGGAAGTATGAATTCCGACATGTTCATATGTTTAACAACTTCAGTTGTCGGGTTAGCGTGCATGAGTGCTGTCCCCACTGGGAAACTGTGATTCGTTGAGGGGGGGAAATTAATTACAACAAGTTCTTAGAAATTAAATTGGCAGGTAGTGGGCATGAGTGCTGCCGCCACTGGAGAGATGCGGTTCATTTAGAGGAAACATCAATTCTAACGTGTTTATTGAGTCGGTGACTTAGTCAAGTAATGTGCATGAGTGCTGCTAGCGCTGGGGAGCTGTGGTTCATTGAGGGGAAATATAAATTCTAACATGTTCATATATTTAACAATTCAGTTGTCGGGTAGCGTGCATGAGTGCTGTCCCCACTGAAAAACTGCGATTCGTTGAGGGAGGACATTAATTACAACATGTTCTTAGATTTGGCAAATTAAATTGGCAGGTAGTGTGCATGAGTGCTGCCGTCACTGGGGAGATGCGGTTAATTTGGAGGAAACATCAATTCTAAAGTGTTTATCGAGTCGGTGACTTAGTCAAGTAATGTGCATGAGTGCTGCTAGCGCTGGCGAGCTGTGGTTCATTGAGGGGAAATATAAATTCTAACATGTTTATATATTTAACAACTTAAATTGTTGGGTAGCGTGCATGAGTGCTGCCGCCACTGGGAAACTGCGGTTCTTCGAGTGGAAACATCAATTCCAACATGTTTATAGTGTTGGCGACTTTGTCAGGTAATGTGCATGAGTGCTACCGCAACTGGGGACTTACGGTTTAATGAGGGAAAACATCAATTCCAACAAGTTTATAGAGTTGTTGACTCAGTTAGGTAATGTGCACGAGTGCTGCCGCCACTGGGGAGCTGCGGTTCATTGAGGGGAAGTATAAATTCCAACATGTTTATGAATTTAACAACTTCAGTTGTCGGGTAGCGTGCATGAGTGCTGTCCCCACTGAAAAAATGCGATTCGTTGAGGGAGGACATTAATTACAACATGTTCTTAGATTTGGCAAATTAAATTGGCAGGTAGTGCGCATGAGTGCTGCCACCACTGGGGAGATGCGGTTAATTTGGAGGAAACATCAATTTATAAAGTGTTTATCGAGTCGGTGACTTAGTCAAGTAATGTGCATGAGTGCTGCTAGCGCTGGCGAGCTGTGGTTCATTGAGGGGAAATATAAATTCTAACATGTTTATATATTTAACAACTTAAATTGTTGGGTAGCGTGCGTGAGTGCTTCCGCCACTGGGAAACTGCGGTTCTTCGAGTGGAAACATCAATTCCAACATGTTTATAGTGTTGGCGACTTTGTCAGGTAATGTGCATGAGTGCTGCCGCAACTGGGGACTTACGGTTTAATGAGGGGGAACATAAATTCCAAAAAGTTTATAGAGTTGTTGACTCAGTTAGGTAATGTGCACGAGTGCTGCCGCCACTGGGGAGCTGCGGTTCATTGAGGGGAAGTATAAATTCCAACATGTTTATGAATTTAACAACTTCAGTTGTCGGGTAGCGTGCATGAGTGCCGTCCCCACTGGGAAACTGCGATTCGTTGGGGGGGGGGGACATTAATTACAACATGTTCTTAGATTTGGCAAATTAAATTGGCAGGTAGTGTGCATGAGTGCTGCCGCCACTGGGTAGACGCGGTTCATTTAGAGGAGACATCAATTCTAACGTGTTCATAGATTTGCCGACTTAAATTGTGAGGTAGCGCGCATGAGTGACTGGAACATAAAAGTTGGCAAGATAACCGCGTCTTGGTGTTGGTGGCGTGCAAGAGCGCTGCCGCCACTGGTGAGCTGCGGTTCATTGAGGGGAAGTATAAATTCCAACATGTTTATGAATTTAACAACTTCAGTTGTCGGGTAGCGTGCATGAGTGCTGTCCCCACTGAAAAACTGCGATTCGTTGAGGGAGGACATTAATTACAACATGTTCTTAGATTTGGCCAATTAAATTGGCAGGTAGTGTGCATGAGTGCTGCCACCACTGGGGAGATGCGGTTCATTTAGAGGAAACATAAATTCTAAAGTGTTTATCGAGTCGGTGACTTAGTAAAGTAATGTGCACGAGTGCTGCTAGCGCTGGCGAGCTGCGGTTCATTGAGGGGAAATATAAATTCTAACATGTTTATATATTTAACAACTTAAATTGTTGGGTAGCGTGCGTGAGTGCTGCCGCCACTGGGAAACTGCGGTTCTTCGAGTGGAAATATCAATTCCAACATGTTTATAGTGTTGGCGACTTTGTCAAGTAATGTGCATGAGTGCTGCTAGCGCTGGCGAGCTGTGGTTCATTGAGGGGAAATATAAATTCTAACATGTTTATATATTTAACAACTTAAATTGTTGGGTAGCGTGCGTGAGTGCTTCCGCCACTGGGAAACTGCGGTTCTTCGAGTGGAAACATCAATTCCAACATGTTTATAGTGTTGGCGACTTTGTCAGGTAATGTGCATGAGTGCTGCCGCAACTGGGGACTTACGGTTTAATGAGGGGGAACATAAATTCCAAAAAGTTTATAGAGTTGTTGACTCAGTTAGGTAATGTGCACGAGTGCTGCCGCCACTGGGGAGCTGCGGTTCATTGAGGGGAAGTATAAATTCCAACATGTTTATGAATTTAACAACTTCAGTTGTCGGGTAGCGTGCATGAGTGCCGTCCCCACTGGGAAACTGCGATTCGTTGGGGGGGGGGGACATTAATTACAACATGTTCTTAGATTTGGCAAATTAAATTGGCAGGTAGTGTGCATGAGTGCTGCCGCCACTGGGTAGACGCGGTTCATTTAGAGGAGACATCAATTCTAACGTGTTCATAGATTTGCCGACTTAAATTGTGAGGTAGCGCGCATGAGTGACTGGAACATAAAAGTTGGCAAGATAACCGCGTCTTGGTGTTGGTGGCGTGCAAGAGCGCTGCCGCCACTGGTGAGCTGCGGTTCATTGAGGGGAAGTATAAATTCCAACATGTTTATGAATTTAACAACTTCAGTTGTCGGGTAGCGTGCATGAGTGCTGTCCCCACTGAAAAACTGCGATTCGTTGAGGGAGGACATTAATTACAACATGTTCTTAGATTTGGCCAATTAAATTGGCAGGTAGTGTGCATGAGTGCTGCCACCACTGGGGAGATGCGGTTCATTTAGAGGAAACATAAATTCTAAAGTGTTTATCGAGTCGGTGACTTAGTAAAGTAATGTGCACGAGTGCTGCTAGCGCTGGCGAGCTGCGGTTCATTGAGGGGAAATATAAATTCTAACATGTTTATATATTTAACAACTTAAATTGTTGGGTAGCGTGCGTGAGTGCTGCCGCCACTGGGAAACTGCGGTTCTTCGAGTGGAAATATCAATTCCAACATGTTTATAGTGTTGGCGACTTTGTCAGGTAATGTGCATGAGTGCTGCCGCAACTGGGGACCTACGGTTTAATGAGGGGAAACATAAATTCCAAAAAGTTTATAGAGTTGTTGACTCAGTTAGGTAATGTGCACGAGTGCTGCCGCCACTGGGGAGCTGCGGTTAATCAAGAGGAAACATCATTTCTAACATGTCCATAGAGTTTTCGACTTAAATTGTGAGGTAGCGCGCATGAGTGACTGGAACATTAAAGTTAGCAAGATAACCGTGTCTTGGTGTTGGTGGCGTGCAAGAGCGCTGCTGCCACTGGGGAGCTGCGGTTCATTGAGGGAAAATATACATTCTAACATGTTCATATATTTAACAACTTAAGTTGTCGGGTTAGCGTGCATGAGTGCTGTCCCCACTGGGAAACTGCGATTTGTTGAGGGGGAACATTGATTACATCATGTTCATAGATTTGGCACCTAGAATTGTCAATTCCAACCTGTTTATCGAGTCGGTGACTTAGTCAGGTAATGTGCACGAGTGCTGCTGGCCCTGGGGAGCTGCGGTTCATTGAGGGGAAATATAAATTCTACATGTTCATATATGATGGATGAGTATGAGTCATGACAGCATGCAGCATGTCATGCATTGTCTTCCTGATTTTAAATCTTTTTGCAAGATAACTGTTTCTTGCCTACAGTTAAGCATTATGGACATAGCGCGCATGAGTGCTGCCGCCACTGGGAAACTGCGGTTCACTGACAAGACACATCAATTCCAACACGATCATAGATTTGGTGACTTAAATTGTCAACAGCGACATAACTGTTTATTGCCTACAGTTAAGCATTGTGGACATACCGCGCATGAGTGCCGCCGCCACTGGGGAGCTGCGATTTACTGACAAGAAATATCACTTCCAACACGGTCATAGATTTGGTGACTTAAATTGTAAACAGTGACATAACTGTTTCCTGCCTACAGTTAAGCATTATGGACGTAGCACGCATTAGTGCTGCCGCCACTGGGGAGCTGAGGTTCACTGACAAGTAACATCAATACCAACACGGTCATAGATGTGGTGACTTAAATTGTCAGCAGCGACAAAACTAGTCCCTTTTATTGGTCTTTCTAGTCAGATTAATCTTTCCCACGTCAGGCATGGCTGCATGAGTGCTGCCGTCACTAGGGAGCTGAGGTTCACTGACAAGACACATAAATTCCAACACGGTCATAGATTTGGTGACTTAAATTGTCAACAGCGACATAACTGTTTCTTGCCTACAGTTAAGCATTGTGGACGTACCGCGCATGAGTGCTTCCGCCACTGGGTAGCCGGCGGTTCACTGATAAGAAACACGGTCATACATTTGGTGACCTAAAATGTCAACAGCGACAACACTCGTCCCTTTTTATGGTCTTTCTAGTCAGAATAATCTTGCCTACATCATGCACGGGTGCATGAATGCTGCCGTCACTAGAGAGCTGAGGTTCACCGACAAGACACATCAATTCCAACACGGTCATAGATTAGGTGATTTATATTGTCAACAGCGACATAATTGTCTCTCGCCTACAGTTAAGCATTGTGAACGTACCGCGCACGAGTGCTTCCGCCACTGGGTAGCGGCGGTTCACTGATAAGGAACACGGTCATAAATGTGGTGACTTAAAATGTCAACAGCGACAACACTAGTCTCTTTTTATGGTCTTTCTAGTCAGATGAATCTTGCCTACATCAGGCACGGCTGCATGAGTGCTGACGCCACTAGGGAGCTGAGGTTCACTGACAAGACACATCAATTCCAACACGGTCATAGATTTGGTGATTTAAATTGTCAACAGCGACATAACTGTCTCTTGCCTACAGTTAAGCATTGTGAATGTACCGCGCATGAGTGCTTCTGCCACTGGGTAGCTGTGGTTCACTGATAAGAAACACGGTCACAAAGTTGGTGACCTAAAATGTCAACAGCGACAACACTAGACCCTTTTTATGGTCTTTCTAGTCAGATGAATCTTGCCTACATCATGCATAGCTGCATGAGTGCTGACGCCACTGATGAGCTGCGGTTCACTTACAAGAAACATCAATACCAACACGATCATAGATTTGGTGACTTAAATTGTCAACAGCGACATAACTGTTTCTTGCCTACAGTTAAATATTATGGACGTAGTGCGCATGAGTGCTGCCGCTACTGGGGCACTGCGGTTCACTGACAAGAAACATCAATACCAACACGGTCATAGATTTGGTGTCTTAAATTGTCAACAGCGACATAACTGTTTCTTGCCTACAGTCAAGCATGGTGGACGTAGCGCGCATGAGTGCTTCCGCCACTGTGTAGCGGCGGTTCACTGATAAGGAACATGGTCATAAATTTGGTGACTTAAATTGTGAAAAAGCGACAAAACTAGTCCCTTTTTATGGTCTTTCTAATCAGATTGATCTCGCCCACACCAGGCAGGGCTGCACGAGTGCTGCCATCACTGGGGAGTTGCGGTGCAGACGCTTTAAATTAGCTATAATGAGCCATAGCAGCATGTCGTGCATTGTCTTCCCGACTTTGCTCATGGAAGTTAAACACAGAAACGCATTTTCCAGTTTCTGAGTGTTTTTGTAAGCTAATCGTGTCTCGCCGGCCGCGTCGTCGTCGACGGGGAAGTGAGCGCAGCGTTTGACTCACTCAGCAGCTCAATAAAAAGCCAGACCAGGAGCATTTTGTTGGCTAAAAGCTTCCTTAAGTGATGACGTGTGGGGTTTTTTTTAGTAAGTGCTCTGTGGAGTTCAGGCTGGTGGACTTTTATCCGACGGTCATCTGATGAAGGCACGAGTGCCGCCACGACACACAGGCGCCTTTTTAGAACCCTTTTTGCTCACAGGGACAAAAAAAAAGAAAGTGTTTATTTTAATCTGCAATCAAAACAGCGCCTCCAGTGGTCGGAGCCGGTACTACGGCCTGCCTCGGCAAAGGCGTCATTCCTCGGACGGGAGTGACAGTAATCAAACGCTGCCAGCGTCCGCGACGAGGACGTTGGAGGATTTCTGACTGTCACTCCCGACAAGATGGCGGAGGAGTGACAGCCTCGTTAAATATGATGTTCTCTTTCTTCCATCAGGAGGTAACTCCTCGTGCGTCGCTAATCAGCTTAAAAAAAAAAAAAAAAACGCTGTTCACAGGGAAAATGGGACAATTTCTATTTATGGAAATTGATGTCTTTTTTTTTTAGATATGACGATTTCTGCCTCCCTGAATAATGCATGCAGAATAAATATTAAAGCAACAATATTTGGTGTCAGATGAAAAACACACAAAAAAAAACACAAAAAGATTAGTAGACAACAATAAATAAAAGTAATAATAATGAATAAAAACATTATTTTTGTGTGTAATATACAGTATTTATGCCCACACAACATAAAAAATATAAACATCTGACAAAAAACATCAATACCAACACGGTCATAGATTAGGTGACTTAAATCGTCAACGGCGACAAAACTGTTTCTTGCCTACAGTTAAGCATTATGGACGCAGCGCGCATGAGTGCTGCCGCCATTGGGGAGCTGCGGTTCCCCGACAAGAAACATCAATACCAACACGGTCATAGATTTGGTGATTTATAATGTCAACGGCGACAAAACTGTTTCTTGCCTACAGTTAAGTATTATGGACGTAGCGCGCATGGGTGCTGCCGCCACTGGGGAACTGCGGTTCACTGACAAGAAACATCAATACCAACACGGTCATTGATTTGGTGACTTAAATCGTCAACGGCGACAAAACTGTTTCTTGCCTACAGTTAAGCACTATGGACGCAGCGCGCATGAGTGCTGCAGCCACTGGGGAGCTGCGGTTCCCCGACAAGAAACATCAATACCAACACGGTCATAGATTTGGTGATTTATAATGTCAACGGCGACAAAACTGTTTCTTGCCTACAGTTAAGTATTATGGACGTAGCGCGCATGGGTGCTGCCGCCACTAGGGAACTGCGGTTCACTGACAAGAAACATCAATACCAACACGGTCATTGATTTGGTGACTTAAATCGTCAACGGCGACAAAACTGTTTCTTGCCTACAGTTAAGCACTATGGACGCAGCGCGCATGAGTGCTGCAGCCACTGGGGAGCTGCGGTTCCCCGACAAGAAACATCAATACCAACACGGTCATAGATTTGGTGATATATTATGTCAACGGCGACATAACTGTTTCTTGCCTACAGTTAAGTATTATGGACGCAGCGCGCATGAGTGCTGCCGCCACTGGGGAGCTGCGGTTCCCCGACAAGAAACATCAATACCAACACGGTAATAGATTTGGTGATTTATAATGTCAACGGCGACATAACTGTTTCTTGCCTACAGTTAAGTATTATGGACGTAGCGCGCATGAGTGCTGCCGCCACTGGGGAGCTGCGGTTCGCTGACAACTAACATCAATACCAAAACGGTCATTGATTTGGTGACTTAAATTGTCAACGGCGACAAAACTGTTTCTTGCCTACAGTTAAGCACTATGGACGCAGCGCGCATGAGTGCTGCCGCCACTGGGGAGCTGCGGTTCCCCGACAAGAAACATCAATACCAACACGGTCATAGATTTGGTGACGTAAAATGTCAACGGCGACAGAACTGTTTATTGCAATATAAACAAAGCAAAGATCAAGAGTCATGGGAGGGCGGAGGGGGGACTTGGCATTGGGTCGCCAGACCAAGTGTCCCCGCAACCAGTGAGGGAGAGTCAGGTGGCGGAGACGCGTTGAACGCCGCTGCACTTGGCGAGGCGGGCGACCAGGGAACGGCCACATCCGTGGCCGACAGGGAGGTGGGTGCACTTGGCGAGGCGGGCGACACGACAAAACTGTTTCTTGCCTACAGTTAAGCATTATGGACGCAGCGCGCATGAGTGCTGCCGCCACTGGGGAGCTGCGGTTCCCCGACAAGAAACATCAATACCAACACGGTCATAGATCTGGTGATATATTATGTCAACGGCGACATAACTGTTTCTTGCCTACAGTTAAGTATTATGGACGTAGCGCGCATGGGTGCTGCCGCCACTGGGGAACTGCGGTTCACTGACAAGAAACATCAATACCAACACGGTCATTGATTTTGTGACTTAAATCGTCAACGGCGACAAAACTGTTTCTTGCCTACAGTTAAGCACTATGGACGCAGCGCGCATGAGTGCTGCAGCCACTGGGGAGCTGCGGTTCCCCGACAAGAAACATCAATACCAACACGGTCATAGATTTGGTGACGTAAAATGTCAACGGCGACATAACTGTTTCTTGCCTACAGTTAAGTATTATGGACGCAGCGCGCATGAGTGCTGCCGCCACTGGGGAGCTGCGGTTCCCCGACAAGAAACATCAATACCAACACGGTAATAGATTTGGTGATTTATAATGTCAACGGCGACATAACTGTTTCTTGCCTACAGTTAAGTATTATGGACGCAGCGCGCATGAGTGCTGCCGCCACTGGGGAGATGCGGTTCCCCGACAAGAAACATCAATACCAACACGGTAATAGATTTGGTGATTTATAATGTCAACGGCGACATAACTGTTTCTTGCCTACAGTTAAGTATTATGGACGTAGCACGCATGAGTGCTGCCGCCACTGGGGAGCTGCGGTTCACTGACAACTAACATCAATACCAAAACAGTCATTGATTTGGTGACTTAAATTGTCAACGGCGACAAAACTGTTTCTTGCCTACAGTTAAGCATTATGGATGCAGCGCGCATGAGTGCTGCCGCCACTGGGGAGCTGCGGTTCCCCGACAAGAAACATCAATACCAACACGGTCATAGATTTGGTGACGTAAAATGTCAATGGCGACAGAACTGTTTATTGCAATATAAACAAAGCAAAGATCAAGAGTCATGGGAGGGCGGAGGGGGGACTTGGCATTGGGTCGCCAGACCAAGTGTCCCCGCAACCAGTGAGGGAGAGTCAGGTGGCGGAGACGCGTTGAACGCCGCTGCACTTGGCGAGGCGGGCGACCAGGGAACGGCCACATCCGTGGCCGACAGGGAGGTGGGTGCACTTGGCGAGGCGGGCGACCAGGGAACGGCCGCATCCGTGGCAGACAGGGAGGTGGGTGCACTTGGCGAGGCGGGCGACCAGGGAACGGCCACATCCGTGGCCGACGGGGAGGTGGGCGATAAAAATAAATGTCTGATTGTTATTTTAAATTGTGGCAAAACAATGTTTCAAAACCATGGAAAACATCAAATAATTATAAGGTAATCCAGAAACATAAAAATTATATCATAATAATTACAGTCAAAAATAGAAAATAATGGTCAAAGCACAGAGGTGTCCTGGCTGGTTCACCAAAGTCATGGACCCATACTGGGTCGTCATGGCAACAACATAGATACTATTCTCCCCTGTAAGAAAACAAACTCTTTACTTATTGTTGCTTCCATCTGGAGAAGCCATTATTGCTCCTTAAAGCTAATGTGTGCTTAAAGCGCTAATGAGGCGAAGAAAGTCCACTTTTACGTTTTTTGTTGAATTCTATTTTCTTAAAACGTCTACCGTGTTCATCTTTTGCCCACTCACGTCTCCCCCACACACCCACCAGGTTTGCGAGGACAGGGGGAGGTTGCGGGTTAGTGGGACGTAGATAACGGGTCTTATCTCCCCCCCGCCAGACGCCGAGGCCCGATCCAATCTTGACCCGCTTGAAACAACTCATCGACTTTTACGCCCAAAGCCCTCGACAGCTCGCAGGGGGGAGAACAAAAAAAAAAAAAAGATGCGGAGGACGAAGTTTCCCGTCATCGTGGCGAACAACAGAGCGCTGATTGAAAGACGTCTGATGACGCAGGGACGGGCGTCTTCGCACATTCTGATGACGCCCGTGTACACAAACACTCTTTTTACAGTGCCTAGGGGTTCGGTGAGTCGGCCTCAGGGGTTCGGCGGAGGTCAAAACACACCCGACTCATCGTGTAAATACAAACTTCTCCTTATCTGCGTATTACGGATACGGCAACAGCTGACTGGTTTGCAGGTGTGTCATTTGTTGTGAGTTTATACACTGTGTTGGTTTTGTTGTTTGAACATTAAAACATTAACGAGATTGTTGCCTTCAAATGTCTATTAAGTACATCAATAGTAAAAATGTTGCGTTCAAGTCTTTACCAAGTAAAATAATGGTGGGAGTGTTGCGTTCAAATGTCTATTAAAAGTACATCAATAGTAAGGATGGTGTGTTCAAGTGTTTACCAAGTAAAACATTAACAAGATTGTTGCGTTCAAATGTCTATTAAGTACATCAATAGTAAAAATGTTGCTTTCAAGTCTTTACCAAGTAAAATAATAGTGGGAGTGTTGCGTTCAAATGTCTACTAAAAGTACATCAATAGTAAGGATGGTGTGTTCAAGTGTTTACCAAGTAAAACATTAACAAGATTGTTGCGTTCAAATGTCTACTAAGTACATCAATAGTAAGGATGTTGTGTTCAAGTGTTTACCAAGTAAAATAATAGTGGGAGTGTTGCGTTCAAATGTCTATTAAGTACATCAATAGTAAGGATGGTGTGTTCCAGTGTTTACCAAGTAAAATAATAGTGTTGCATTCAAATGTCTACTAAGTACATTAAAAGTAAGAATGTTGTGTTCAAGTGTTTGCCAAGTAAAACATTAACGAGAGTGTTGCGTTCAAATGTCCACTAAGTACATCAATAGTAAGAATGTTGCGTTCAAGTGTTTGCCAAGTAAAACATTAACAAGATTGTTGCGTTCAAATGTCTACTAAGTACATCAATAGTAAGAATGTTGTGTTCAAGTGTTTACCAAGTAAAACATTAACGAGAGTGTTGCGTTCAAATGTCTACTAAGTACATCAATAGTAAGAATGTTGTGTTCAAGTGTTTACCATGTAAAACATTAACGAGATTTTTGCGTTCAAATGTCTACTAAGTACATCAATAGTAAGAATGTTGTGTTCAAGTGTTTACCAAGTAAAACATAAACAGGAGTGTTGCGTTCAAATGTCTACTAAGTACATCAATAGTAAGAATGTTGTGTTCAAGTGTTTACCAAGTAAAACATTAACGAGAGTGTTGCGTTCAAATGTCTATTAAGTACATCAATAGTAAGAATGTTGTGTTCAAGTGTTTACCATGTAAAACATTAACGAGATTGTTGCTTTCAAATGTCTATTAAGTACATCAATAGTAAGAATGTTGTGTTCAAGTGTTTACCAAGTAAAACATAAACAGGAGTGTTGCGTTCAAAAGTCTATTAAGTACATCAATAGTAAGAATGTTGTGTTCAAGTGTTTACCAAGTAAAACATTAACGAGAGTGTTGCGTTCAAATGTCTACTAAGTACATCAATAGTAAGAATGTTGTGTTCAAGTGTTTACCATGTAAAACATTAACGAGAGTGTTGCGTTCAAATGTCTACTAAGTACATCAATAGTAAGAATGTTGTGTTCAAGTGTTTACCAAGTAAAATAATAGTGGGAGTGTTGCGTGCAAATGTCTATTAAGTACATCAATAGTAAGAATGTTGTGTTCAAGTGTTTGCCAAGTAAAACATTAACAAGATTGTTGCGTTCAAATGTCTACTAAGTACATCAATAGAAAGAATGTTGTGTTCAAGTGTTTACCAAGTAAAACATAAACAGGAGTGTTGCGTTCAAATGTCTATTAAGTACATCAAAAGTAAAAATGTTGTGTTCAAGTGTTTACCAAGTAAAATAACAGTGGGAGTGTTGCGTGCAAATGTCTATTAAGTACATCAATAGTAAGAATGTTGTGTTCAAGTGTTTACCAAGTAAAATAATAGTGGGAGTGTTGCGTTCAAATGTCTATTAAGTACATCAATAGTAAGAATGTTGCGTTGAAGTGTTTACCAAATAAAACATTAACGAGAGTGTTGCGTTCAAATGTCTACTAAGTACATCAATAGTAAGAATGTTGTGTTCAAGTGTTTACCAAGTAAAACATTAACAAGATTGTTGCGTTCAAATGTCTATTAAGTACATCAATAGTAAAAATGTTGCGTTCAAGTGTTTACCAAGTAAAACATAAACGAGAGATGTGATGTTCATGCACGGTTCATTTTATGCACCAGTAAAAAAAACATGGTAACATTTTAGTATGGGGAACATATTCACCATTAATTAGTTGCTTATTAAAATGCAAATTAGTAACATATTGGCTCTTAACTAGTCATTATTAAGTAATTATTAATGCCTTATTCGGCATGGCCTTATTATAACCCTAACCCTCTAACCCTGACCCTACCAAATAACTCTGAATTAAGTCTTTATTACTTAGAATATGTTCCCCTAGTGTCCAAATAACTCTAAATTAAGTCTTTGTTACTTAAAAAAACACATAACTTTGTCTTGAATTTGAAAAAAAAAACCTAAAGAAGGGTTCGGTGAGAGTGCATATGAAACTGGTGGGGTTCGGTACCTCCAACAACGTTAAGAACCACTGGTCTAGCAATAAATGTTAGCATAGCAATGTTAGCATCTTGATGTTAGAATGTCAACATGTGAACGGCTAGCATACTTAAAAAATGGTGTCAAGTAACAAAATCCAAGATTATTAGGTTATAATGTATACGATTAGCTTAAATGGTAGCATAAAACATTAGCATAGTAATGTTATTATGTTAGTGTTAGCATGTGAACAGCTAAGAGGCTAACAACAACCTGGACATGTTGACCACATCAGTGGTGAGTAAATAATGTCCTCCATCAGCCTCCAAGGACGGTTTATTGCCGGCTCGCAAATTTTAACGGCGGCGAGTCGGCAGGCGGTCGATGCTCGAATAATTGAAACATTGTTTGTTCTGTAGGAGCAGGGAAAGGAATTGAACCTGCGCATTAATTCTGAGGTAAAGGGATGCAGAAAGGACACCTGGGAGGTCCAGAACAACACACTTCCGCCATCTTGGAGGTCCACGTAAAAACAGCACACTTCCGCCATCTTGGAGGTCCACGTAAGAACAACACACTTCCACCATCTTGGAGGTCCACGTCATAACAACACACTACTACAAAATGGAGGTAGTAAGCCGACTTAACACCTTTTTCACCAGCATAGCCACAACTCTTGTCAACAAGCTGTCCCACCACTCTGGTCGCTTTGGTGTAGAACACATTAAAGCCTTCTACAGAAAGCTAGGAGTATCCAACAACGATTTCAAATTAGAAATGGTCTCAGCTAACGAGGTGCTTAAAAAATTGAGCGCGCTCCACCCAAACAATGCCACCGGCTTTGACAATATCCCTTCCAGATTCTTCAGGGACTCTGCCACCACCATTGCCCCGATCATCACGCACATAATAAACCTCTCAATTACTCAAGGCCAAGTACCAAAAGATTTCAAGATAGCAAGAGTAACTCCCCTCTTTAAAAAAGGAAGCAAATTAGAACCTGGCAACTACCGACCTGTTTCTATTCTCAGTTCCATTTCGAAAGTAATGGAAAAAATAGTTTATGAACAGGTCGATAGTTACCTTGCCACTAATAAACTCATGTACAAATTCCAATCCGGCTTCAGAACTAACCACTCCACTGACACATGCCTTCTCTGTCTGACCGACCACATCAAACATGAGGTGGACGCGGGCAAATACTGCGGCATGGTCATGCTGGACCTTCAGAAGGCCTTTGACACCCTTAACCACGCTATACTGTTGGATAAGCTTAAAGCAATCAGATTTGATAAAACCTCATCGAACTGGATGCAATCTTACTTGGAGGGGAGGAAACAGGTGGTAGAGGTGAACGGCACTGTGTCACCCCCCTCTCAGTAAGCTGTGGAGTCCCCCAAGGCAGTATATTAGAGCCTTTACTGTTCCTAATATACATGAACGACTTGTCATCGGCATGCGACTGTGAATTGTTCCTGTTTGCGGATGACTCGGCCCTGCTGGTATCCAGCAAGGACAAGTCACAGGTGGAGAAAATCCTCAGTGCTGAGCTCTGTAGAACTTGCACCTGGCTCGCTGACAACAAGCTATCCATACACTTGGGTAAAACGGAATCCATCCTGTTTGGGTCCCACATCAACCTTAAGAAAGTCAGTGACTTCACTATTAAAGTGAGCGACATTGTTGTCACCAGGAAAGATGAGGTCACCTACCTAGGTTCCATTCTAGAGGCTAATCTTTCCTGTGATGAAATGGCAACCAAGGTAATCAAAAAGGTCAACCAACGAACGAGATTTCTCTATAGAATCGCCTCTCTGGTCAACAAAAGCACCATGAGGATTCTAGCGGAAACTCTCGTTCAACCCTTTTTCGATTACGCATGCACCTCCTGGTACCCCAGCACCTCCAAAACCCTCAAATCTAGACTTCAAACATCCCAGAACAAGCTAGTCAGGTTACTTCTAGACCTCCACCCCAGATCCCACCTCACTCCTACCCACTTCTCCAAAGTGGGCTGGCTCAGGGTGGAGGACAGAGTAAAACAACTTGCACTGAGCCTAGTCTATAAATCAGAATCAGAATCAGAATAGTTTTATTGCCATTGTTTGAGAACGGGTTCACAAACTAGGAATTTTTCTTGGTGCAATCGTGCAATATAAAACACATATAACACAGCTTTGCTAATAACAAGAGCTGTAACTGAGCTATCAGATCTTGTTATAGACTTAGAAGGAATTCAAAGGAGCTACTGTTAGGAGTTATTGTTCATGTGCCTGATGGCCGAGGGGAAAAAACTGTTCAGGTGGCGGGCGGTGTGGGTCTGGATGGACCGTAGTCTCCTGCCTGAGGGGAGAGGGGAGAATAGTTTGTGTCCAGGGTGAGAAGAGTCAGCTGTGATCCGACCCACACGCCTCCTGGTCCTGGAGGAGAACAAGTCCTGGAGGGATGGGAACTTGCAGCCAATCACCTTCTCAGCAGCATGTATGATGCATGTAA
This sequence comes from Entelurus aequoreus, assembly GCF_033978785.1. Taxonomy (NCBI): domain Eukaryota; kingdom Metazoa; phylum Chordata; class Actinopteri; order Syngnathiformes; family Syngnathidae; genus Entelurus; species Entelurus aequoreus. The sequence goes on along the minus strand of NC_084732.1, from coordinate 6,259,131 downwards.
AATTCGCTACGCCTCCCTGACACCGAAGTACATGTTAAACTACTTCCTTAACGCCATAACCACAACACCAGGAGGAGCTCCACTAACCACGTTAAACCCAGATTCCGATCTAACAAAGGTCTAAACTCATTCTCTTTCTTTGCCACATCAATGTGGAATGCACTCCCAACAGGTGTAAAAGAAAGGGCATCTCTATCCTCCTTCAAAACCGCACTAAAAGAACACCTCCAGGCAACTTCAACCCTAGACTAACACCCTCCCTTCCTCATCATACCTCTTCGGATTGTAAATAATCAAATGTAGACACATTTTCTTATACTTTCTGATCTCTCTCTCTATGTCCACTACTTGCTGTACATATTTGCTGTACATATCCTACCAAGTCAGTCCTACACTGTTCCAATGTCCATTTCTCTGATGATACAATTGTTGATGACTGATGTGTTGATATCAACCAAACCTACACCCCCCCCCCCTCCCTCCCTCCATATCCCACACCCCGGATTGTAAATAATGTAAATAATTCAATGTATATACTCTGATGATTATCTTGTGTGATGACTGTATTATGATGATAGTATATATTTGATAGTATATATCTGTATCATGAATCAAGTTAAGTGGACCCCGACTTAAAGGCCTACTGAAATGAATTTTTTTTATTCAAACGGGGATAGCAGATCCATTATATGTGTCATACTTGATCATTTCGCGATATTGCCATATTTTTGCTGAAAGGATTTAGTAGAGAACATCGACGATAAAGTTCGCAACTTTTGGTCGCTGATAAACAAAAAACCTTGCCTGTACCGGAAGTAGCGTGACGTCGCAGGTTGAAAGGCTCCTCACATTTCCCTATTGTTTACACCAGCAGCGAGAGCGACTCGGACCGAGAAAGCGACGATTACCCCATTAATTTGAGCCAGGATGAAAGATTCGTGGATGAGGAACGTGAGAGTGAAGGACTAGAGTGCAGTGCAGGACGCATCTTTTTTCGCTCTGACCGTAACTTAGGTACAAGGGTTCATTGGATTCCACACTTTCTCCTTTTTCTATTGTGGATCACGGATTTGTATTTTAAACCACCTCGGATACTATATCCTCTTGAAAATGAGAGTCGAGAACGCGAAATGGACATTCACAGTGACTTTTATCTCCACGACAATACATCGGCGAAGCACTTTAGCTACGGAGCTAACGTGATAGCATCGGGCTTAACTGCAGATAGAAACAAAATAAATAAACCCCTGACTGGAAGGATAGACAGAAAATCAACAATACTATTAAACCATGGACCTGTAACTACACGGTTAATGCTTTCCAGCCTGGCGAAGCTTAACAATGCTGTTGCTAACGATGCCATTGAAGCTAACTTAGCAACGGGACCTCACAGAGCTATGCTAAAAACATTAGCTATCCACCTATGCCAGCCAGCCCTTATCTGCTCATCAACACCCGTGCTCACCTGCGTTCCAGCGATCGACGGAGCGACGAAGGACTTCACCCGATCATCCGTGCGGTCAGCGGCTAGCGTCGGATAGCGCGTCTGCTATCCAAGTCAAAGTCCTTCTGGTTGTGTTGCTACAGCCAGCCGCTAATACACCGATCCCACCTACAGCTTTCTTCTTTGCAGTCTTCATTGTTCATTAAAGGCCTACTGAAAGCCACTACTACCGACCACGCAGTCTGATAGTTTATATATCAATGATGAAATCTTAACATTGCAACACATGCCAATACGGCCGGGTTAACTTATAAAGTGCAATTTTAAATTTCCCGGGGAACTTCCGGTTCAAAACGCCTTTGGAGGATGACGTATGCGCGTGACGTTGCGAGGTCCACGGAAGTGTTTGGACACAATACACAGAGCTCTGTTTTCTTCGACAAAATTCCACAGTATTCTGGACATCTGTGTTGGTGAATCTTTTGCAATTTGTTTAATGAACAATGGAGGCTGCAAAGAAGAACGTTGTAGGTGGGATCGGTGTATTAGCGACTGGCTGTAGCAACACAACAAGGACTACTTCCCCTGATAGCAGACGCCTAGCCGATGCTAGCCGCCAAACCCACGGGTGAAGTCCTTCGTCGCGCGGTCGATCGCTGGAACGCAGGTGAGCACGGGTGTTGATGGGAAGATGAGGGCTGGCTGGCGTAGGTGGAGCGCTAATGTTTTTATCATAGCTCTGTGAGGTCCGGGTGCTAAGTTGCTAAGTTAGCCTTAGCGTCGTTAGCAACAGCATTGTTAAGCTTTACCAGGCTGAGAATTATTAACCGTGTATTTACATGTACATGGTTTAATAGTATTGTTGATCTTCTGTCTATCCTTCCAGTCAGGGGTTTATTTATTTTGTTTCTATCTGCATTTGAGAACGATGCTATCACGTTAGCTCAGTAGCTAAGTGTGTCACCGATGTATTGTCGTGGAGATAAAAGTCACTGTGAATGTCCATTTCGCATGCTTGACTCTCATTTTCAAGAGGATATAGTATCCGAGGTGGTTTAAAATACAAATCCGTGATCCACAATAGAAAAAGGAGAGAGTGTGGAATCCAATGAGCCAGCTTGTACCTAAGTTACGGTCAGAGCGAAAAAAGATACGTCTTTCACTGCATTCTAGTCCTTCACTCTAACGTTCCTCATCCACGAATCTTTCATCCTCGCTCAAATTAATGGGGTAATTGTCGCTTTGTCGCGCCGAATCTCTCTCGCTCCATTGTAAACAAAGGAAAATTGTGAGGAATATTACCTCCTGTGACGTCACGCTACTTCCGGTACAGGCAAGGCTTTTTTATCAGCGAGCAAAAGTTGCGAACTTTATCGTCGATTTTCTCTACTAAATCCTTTCAGCAAAAATATGGCAATATCGCAAAATGATCAAGTATGACACATAGAATGGATCTGCTATTCCCGTTTAAATTTTAAAAAATTCATTTCAGTAGGCCTTTAAACAAATTGCAAAAGATTCACCAACACAGATGTCCAGAATACTGTGGAATTTTGCGATGAAAACAGAGCTTTTTGTATTGGATACAATGTGACCGAATACTTCCGTTTCAACCATTGACGTCACGCGCATACGTCATCATACCTAGACATTTTCAACCGGAAGTTTCCCGGAAAATTTAAAATTGCACTTTATAAGTTAACCCGGCCGTATTGGCATGTGTTGCAATGTTAAGATTTCATCATTGATATATAAACTATCAGACTGCGTGGTCGCTAGTAGTGGCTTTCAGTGGGCCTTTAAACAACTTGAAAAACGTATACGGGTGCTACCATTTAGTGGTCAATTGTACGGAATATGTACTGTTCTGTGCAACCTACTAATAAAAGTTTCAATCAATCAATCAATCCTCTTATCCAGTAATGTGCTATCATGCTAACATTAGCATGCTAATGACTCATGCTTGCTTTTTAGCTAATGTTCTGCGTTTACACCTACAAATAGTGCATTTTTGTCTTTCCTCGTATCCGGTAACGTCTTTTAAGATAATATAGTATGTTTAAACCTACAAATCATGAATTTTGATACTTGGCGCTATCTTGGAAAGTTGCTAACATCTCTTATATTAGCGCGTTACGTCACGAAAGTCATTTTTGCCCGACATATGACCTTTAACGAGGTCATTTCACGCTTCACGTGCACAATTTCGATTTCCGCGCCACATAAATTTGTCAGCAAACGCGAGCGTTTGCCCGCTTTGTTGTGATATATCGCCGCTGTCCTCATGCGGTCCGTCGGTGCGTTCGAGCGCAGGCGCCAGCGCAGGACGACCCGGCGCGTGGACCCGGACGGACGAGGGTGAGGGTGCAACAGGCGAGCTAATGGAGGTCGCCGGCGTTTGCTCAGGCGTCCAAAGCGCCGGCGAGACGTCTGAGGACGTTCTTCTTGTCCCTGCCAGCGGGCGAGCGCCAACCCTGATGAGAAAAGCGACTTGAGGACAAAGTGCGAGCGGGAAAACACAGCCTTGTGTAGACAAACGCACGTTGGCGCTCCCCCTGGGATTTATGGACGAGAAGGAAATGATGAGTGTGCAGCCGAGCGAGGACAGAAGCTCTGCTGCTTGTTTATTAGTCTCTGCCCCGGGAGCTTGACTTCACATCAACTTGCTGCTTTCACTGACTGGTACTTGTCCACACACACACACACGTACACACACACACACACACGTTAGCATGCTAATATAGAAGAAGTTAACTTACATTTAAGATGGCGCCAAGTGTCGAAATGTATGATTTTGAGGTTTATACAGATGAATTTAGCAAAAATGCTAGCATAAAGTGTTAGCATGCAAATATGGAAATATTTAATTTACATTTAAGATGGCGCCAAGTATCAAAATCTGTGATTTTTATGTTCGTACAGATGAAATTAGCTAAAACGCTAGCATGAAACGTTAGCTTGCTAATACAGAAGAAGTTAACATACTTCCAAGATGGCGGGTGCTAAGTTTCAAAACCCAAGATATTTAGGTTTTAAAATACGGAAATAACTCAAATCTAGCACAAAACTTTAGCATGCTAATGTTAGCCTGCTAATATGGAAGATAACATGCTTCCAAGATGCCGCTGAGTATCAAAATCCATGATTTTTAGGTTTAGATATGGAAAATTAGCAAAAATGTTAGCATGCTAATGTTAGCATGATGACAGAAAAAGTTATCTTAATTATCAGATGGCGCCTAGCTTTTAAGGACGGGGGGGGGGGGGCTTAGCCCCCAGGAGATGCACAGGATGCGAGCGAACGTAGCCCACGAGCACAAAACTTCACTGGGTTTATATATATATATATATATATATATATATATATATATATATATATATATATATATATATATATATATATATATATATATATATATATATATATATATATATATATAAAGTTTTTCTTACATATATATAGAAATATATATATATATATATATATATATATATATATATATATATATATATATATATATATATATATATATATATATATATATATATATATATATATATATATATATATATATATATATATATATATATATATATATATATATATATATATATATATATATATATATATATATATATATATATTAGTGCTAACTAACGATTAATTTGATAATAGATTAATCTGTCAATTATTACTTCGATTAATAATCGGATAAAAGAGACAAACTACATTTCTATCCTTTCCGGTATTTTATTGGAAAAAAACAGCAGACTGGCACCATACTTATTTTGATTATTGTTTCTCAGCTGTTTGTACATGTTGCAGTTTATAAATAAAGGTTTATAAAAAATTTAAAAAATTAAAAAATTAAAAATATAAATTAAAAAAATTAATAATTGCCTCTGCGCATGCGCATAGCATAGATCCAACGAATCGATGACTAAATTAATCGCCAACTATTTTTATAATCGATTTTAATCGATTTAATCGATTAGTTGTTGCAGCCCTAATATATATATATATATATATATGAAAGACTTAAAGGTATACTAGAGGATGTTGTGGATCATGTTGACTATTGGTCCTCCTAATTGTCAATCATTCTGGTGATGTTACATGTTACGTAAGGACATTTATATATATATATATCAAATAAAACAAATGGTTTATCTATAAGCCATTTTTTATTTATTTATTTATTACAACGCCAAAATAGGCCTAACAACGCCAATGGTTGTAATTCTGTAGCACTTTGAGATTTGGAATCAAATGTAAAGTAGATTACAAATACAATCTATTATATATATATATATATATATATATATATATATATATATATATATATATATATATATATATATATATATATATATATATATATATATATATATATATATATATATATATATATATATATATATATATATATATATATATAAAGTCACCAGAATGATTGACAATTAGGAGGACCAATAGTCAACATGATCCACCCAGAAATAAATAAAACAAATGGCTTATCGATAAGCCATTTAAAAAAAAAAAAATGTTTATATTTATTTATATGTATCATTATTCTCCTACTCACCTTTCCAATAGAGGCCTCTCCCCTCTCACGTTCTGTGCTCCTCTGCCCTGACTCCTACAGGTCAATAGGGGTTGTGGATTGATTATTATTATTATTATTATCTACTGATGATAGTCATACGTGAATGAGCTCAGCTCCTGTTCTCCTCCATGTGTAAAGTGAGAAACACAGCTGATGCTCCTGAAGGAAGTAACCCCAAAGATAGCAAATGGTAAAAAAAAGAGTGCACATTTAACTTTATAAATAACCAGGACCTTCATGATGCATTTCAGGCTAACTATAGCTAACTAAGTAGCAGCATTGTTTTAGAGCGGTAATGTAACATTTGCCTGCAAAACAACAAATGTACGACGTGCACAGAGGTTGTCTATTGATTGATTGATTGATTGAAACTTTTATTAGTAGATTGCACAGTTCAGTACATATTCCGTACAATTGCCCACTTAATGGTAACACCCGAATAAGTGTTTCAACTTGTTTAAGTCGGGGTCCACGTAAATCAATTCATGTAGTGCATACTTGCCAACCCTCCCGTTTTTAGCGGGAGAATTCAGCGCCTCTCCCGACAACCTCCCGGCAGAGATTTTCTCCCGACAAACTCCCGGTATTCAGCCGGAGCTGGAGGCCACGCCCCCTCCAGCTCAATGCGGACCTGAGACTGAGTGGGGACAGCCTGTTCTCACGTCCGCTTTCCCACAATATAAACAGCTTGCCTGCCCAATGACGTCATAACATCTAGGGCTTTTAGAGAGTAGAGTGCACAACTGCGCACACAACAAGGAGACGAAGCAGAAGAACGAGGACATTACAGACATGGCGACGCTGTCGACGAGCAAGATGAAGAATTACGCTTGCAAGTTCTAAAACGAATGGAAACAAGAAGTTCATCCAGGACAGTTTGAAGGGGAAGGGGTATGTATGTTGCCTGTAAATTTTGTAGAACAGACTTCTCCATTGAACACGGTGGCCGAAATGATATACTCATCATGAACGGAGAGGTTAAACAGGACAATACTGCCATCTAATGGATAGCCACCGGAACACTGAAATTCAAGTATTTCTTTTATTTATATGTAAATAAAATAAATATATATTTATATATATATATAGCTAGAATTCACTGAAAGTCAAGTATTTCATATATATATATATATATATATATATATATATATATATATATATATATATATATATATATATATATATATATATATATATATATATATATATATATATATATATATATATATATATATATATATATATATATATATGAAATACTCGAGTTGGTGAATTCTAGCTGTAAATAACCACGCCCCCAACCACGCCCCCCGCCCCCCTAAAGCCCCCCTAAAATAGGCCTAACAACGCAAATGGCGCCAAGTATCAAAATCCATGATATTTAGGTCTAAACATACAAACTTAACTCAAACCTAGCATAAAACGTTAACATATAATGTTATCATGCTAATATAGACGAAGAAAACATACTTCCATATATATGTATATATATATAAATACATATATATATATATATATATATATATATACATGCGCACCTCCATCATGCCGGCTGATACCAGTGCGACGTCTCGTGATGGCCGTGTTTTATATCCAAGTATCTGCAGGTCCTTCTCCACCAATCAAGCGGCTAATGCGGTTGCGCTGCCCGCACGATGAGCTCATGGCCATAAAGCCGCTAAAGTCATTAAGCTAATAGAGCTTGATGGAATGGACCACCAGGGCCATAAAGAGCAGGACTCGTGCGCTCTGGGCTCCGTGACTCCGCCCCCTTTTGCCTTTGCACCGACCGCGCCCCTCCTTAAGAGCGAGCGGCAACAAAAATTATTTTATTAGGAAACCATTTGAGTTTCTATCAGGCTTCAAAATCGATAGTGGATCTAACATAATAGTGAGAGTCCAGTCCATAGTGGATCTAACATAATAGTGTGAGAGTCCAGTCCATAGTGGATCTAACATAATAGTGTGAGAGTCCAGTCCATAGTGGATCTAACATAATAGTGTGAGAGTCCAGTCCATAGTGGATCTAACATAATAGTGTGAGAGTCCAGTCCATAGTGGATCTAACATAATAGTGTGAGAGTCCAGTCCATAGTGGATCTAACATAATAGTGAGAGTCCAGTCCATAGTGGATCTAACATAATAGTGAGAGTCCAGTCCATAGTGGATCTAACATAATAGTGAGAGTCCAGTCCATAGTGGATCTAACATAATAGTGAGAGTCCAGTCCATAGTGGATCTAACATAATAGTGTGACAGTCCAGTCCATAGTGGATCTAACATAATAGTGTGACAGTCCAGTCCAATAATACTATGGGCCTGCTTACATTGCAGCAGGCCCATAATAATAATAAAATGGGCCTGCTTACATTTCAGCAGGCCCCTAATAATAATAATATGGGCCCGCTTACATTGCAGCAGGCCCATAATAATAATAAAATGGGCCTGCTGGCATTTCAGCAGGCCCATAATAATAATAATATGGGCCCGCTTACATTGCAGCAGGCCCATAATAATAATAAAATGGGCCTGCTGGCATTTCAGCAGGCCCATAATAATAATAATATGGGCCCGCTTACATTGCAGCAGGCCCATAATAATAATAATAATATGGGCCCGCTTACATTGCAGCAGGCCCATAATAATAATAACATGGGCCCGCTTACATTGCAGCAGGCCCATGATAATATTAATATGGGCCCGCTTGAATTGCAGCAGGTCCATAATAATAATAATATGGGCCCGCTTATATTGGCCCTAGTGTGGGAATGTGAGTGTGAATGTTGTCTGTCTATCTGTGTTGGCCCTGTGATGAGGTGGCGACTTGTCCAAGGTGTACACCGCCTTCCGCCCGATTGTAGCTGAGATAGGCTCCAGCGCCCCCCGCGACCCCCAAAGGATTAAGCGTTAGAATGGATGGGCCCGCTTACATTACAGCAGGCCCATAACAATAATAATATGGGCCTGCTTACATTGCAGCAGGCCCATAGTAATAATAATATGGGCCTGCTTGCATTACAGCAGGTCCATAATAATAATAATATGGGCCCTCTTACATTGCTGCAGGCCCATAATAATAATAATAATATCAATCAATCAATCAATCAATGTTTATTTATATAGCCCTAAATCACAAGTGTCTCAAAGGGCTGCACAAGCCACAACGACATCCTCGGTACAGAGCCCACATCCGTATGGGCCCGCTTGCATTGCAGCAGGCCAATAATAATAATAATATGGGCCCGCTTGCCCATAATTAAAACCCTATTACAGGTCAATGTGATGGTTTGAATTTGAGTTTTGTTTTGACTTTTGAGGCAGAAAAACATAATAATAATAGATTTTATTTGTAAAAAAAACCACTTTATATTGAGTAAACAATCTCAAAGTACTACAGTGTATTAAAAAAAATTAAAAATTAAAATTAAAAAAACAAAATTAAAAAAATATTTAAAAAAATAAAAATAAATAAATAAAAAGTTAATAAATAAATGAATAAAAATAAAAACTTGAACAGCCAAATAGCTAAAACTAGTATGCATATATCTAAAAAAATGCTTTTTTTTTTAAAAAAAAAAAGAAGGGCTTTTAAGCCTTTTTTATGTTTCATGTGACAGAAGTGCAAATTGTGCAACGTTTGCGTTGTATGTTGTGACAAAAGTACATGTTGTGTATTTGTTGACAATAAAAGGACAAACGTGTGGGAGGCTGTGATTGGCTGCAGCACCGACCAGTCAGAATGCACCGACTGTACCTGGTGTGGCGGCCGCGCTGTCAACATCCTCATCAGCCATCTTTCTGATAACCACACACTCTCACACACACACACACACACACACACACACGCACACACACAGCGTGCCCTGCTGGTGTGTGATTAGTGGCCGGAACAATTACTGCTATCGTGTCATCTTAACTAAAGAGGCGGATAAGGAGACAGACCGTCCCCTGGACCCCCGACACACTTATCAATGGCATCACCACACACACACACACACACACACACACACACACACACACACACACACACACACACACACATACGACGCCCTGTGTCCTCTTCCTACAGACATCAACATAATTGTGTGTCGTGACTACATCAATGCTTCCTTCTTAAACAAAAGATGTCAATAATACATTTCAATAAGTAGGAAAGTTGATGATAACCACAGAACAGGAAGTGGTACTCAATACGACTTCGGAAACGCAGTAACGAGGATTCTCTGTCTTGGCTGCTCAGTCCAATATGGCGACAACAAAAGCCAACTGCGATATATTAGCTGTGTTTAATGTGAAGAGACTCACCTCCCTAGCACAAACAAAAAACGATTTACTTATTTTTCCACTTTTTTTTTCCACTGGTACAACAGTTAATATGTTGAAAATAAAGACAATTTATTGCTGTGTTCATTTATTTTTACACTTGTATGACAGTTAATAATAATGAATGGCTTTGTTGACTTATTTGACAGTTAATCACCATAAAAAATAAGAGTAAATAATGTATTAAATTATGTTTTTTTTTAATTGTTTTTTTTTTTTTTTTTTAAGAAAATTATGTTTACGCTTAGATGATAATAATGTTCAAAATAAACGTTATTAATGGCTCTGTTAACTTATTTGACAGTTAATCACCATAAAAAATAAGAGTAAATAATGTATTAAATTATGTTTTTGTTTTTTTTATTGTATTTTGTTTTTTTTATTAAATTATGTTTACACTTGGATGACAGTTAATAATGTTCAAAATAAACGTTATTAATGGCTCTGTTAACTTATTTGACAGTTAATTACCATAAAAATAACGGTAAATAATGTATTAAATCATGTTTTTTTTAAATTATTTTTTAATTTTAATTGTTTTCAAATTAAAATATGTTTAAACTTGGATGACAGTTATTAATAATTAATGACTGTTGACTTATTTGACACTTAATCACCATAAAAAATAAGAGTAAATAATGTATTAAATAATGTTGTTGTTTTTCATTTTATTTTTTTTAAATTAAATTATGTTTACACTTGGATGACAGTTAATAATGTTCAAAATAAACGTTATTAATGGCTCTGTTAACTTATTTGACAGTTGATTACCATAAAAATAACGGTAAATAATGTATTAAATAATGGTTTTGTAAAATTATTTTTTAATTTTAATTGTTTTTAAATTAAAATATGTTTAAACTTGGATGACAGTTATTAATAATTAATGACTGTTGACTTATTTGACACTTAATCACCATAAAAAATAAGAGTAAATAATGTATTAAATTATGTTTTTTTTAATTGCATTTTTTTTTTAATTAAATTATGTTTACACTTGGATGACAGTTAATAATGTTCAAAATAAACATTATAATTGGCTCTGTTAACTTATTTGACAGTTAATTACCATAAAAATAACGGTAAATAATGTATTAAATATTATTATTTTTTATTATTTTTTAATTTTAATTGTTTTTCAATTAAAATATGTTTAAACTTGGATGACAGTTATTAATAATTAATGACTGTTGACTTATTTGACACTTAATCACCATAAAAAATAAGAGTAAATAATGTATTAAATTATGTTTTTTTTAATTGCATTTTTTTTTTAATTAAATTATGTTTACACTTGGATGACAGTTAATAATGTTCAAAATAAACGTTATTAATGGCACTGTTAACTTTTTGACAGTTAATCACCATAAAAATAACAGTAAATAATGTATTAAATAATGTTGTTTTTTTTGTTTGTTTTTTATAAATTATGTTTACACTTGGATGACAGTTAATAATGTTCAAAATAAACATTATAATTGGCTCTGTTAACTTATTCGACAGTTAATCACCATAAAAATAACGGTAAATAATGTATTAAATAAGGTTTTTTTTGTTTGTTTGTTTTTTTGTTTTTTTTTTAATTAAAATTTGTTGACACTTGAATGACAGTTAATAATAATGAATGGCTTTGTTGACTTATTTGACAGTTAATCACCATAAAAAATAAGAGTAAATAATGTATTAAATTATGTTTTTTTTAATTGTATTTTTTTTTTTTTTTTAAGAAAATTATTTTTACGCTTAGATGATAATAATGTTCAAAATAAACGTTATTAATGGGTCTGTTAACTTATTTGACAGTTAATCACCATAAAAAATAAAAGTAAATAATGTATTAAATTATGTTTTTTTGTTTTTGTTTTTGTTTTTAATTAAATTATGTTTACACTTGGATGACAGTTAATAATGTTCAAAATAAACGTTATTAATGGCTCTGTTAACTTCTTTGACAGTTAACCACCATAAAAATAACAGTAAATAATGTATTAAATAATATTATTTTTTTTGTTGTTTTTTTAATAAATTATGTTTACACTTGGATGACAGTTAATAATGTTCAAAATAAACGTTAATAATGGCTCTGTTAACTTATTTGACAATTAATCACCATAAAAATAAGAGTAAATAATGTATTAAATAATGTGTTTTTTTTGTTTGTTTGTTTTTTTTAAATAAATTATGTTTACACTTGGATGACAGTTAATAATGTTCAAAATAAACGTTATTATTGGCTCTGTTAACTTATTTGACAGTTAATCACCATAAAAATAACGGTAAATAATGTATTAAATAATGTTTTGTTTTTGTTTTGTTTTTTAATTAAAATTTGTTGACACTTGAATGACAGTTAATAATAATTAATGACTGTTGACTTATTCGACAGTTAATCACCATAAAAAATAAGAGTAAATAATGTATTAAATTATGTTTTTTTAATTGCATTTTTTAAAATTAAATTATGTTTACACTTGGATGACAGTTAATAATGTTCAAAATAAACGTTAATAGTGGCTCTGTTAGCTTATTTGACAGTTAATCACCATAAAAATAACAGTAAATAATGTATTAAATAATGTTTTTTAATTATTTTTGTATTATTATTTTTTTTTTATTAAATTATGTTTACACTTGGATGACAGTTAATAATACACAAATTATAACTATCTATATGTTACTTAATATTCATTTTATAAAATGTCTACACTTTTATGACAGTTAATAATGTTTAAAAACGGAATATAATTTATGTTTGTGTTCCCTTTTGTTTACACATTTTTTTGACAGTTAATAAGGTTTTTAAAAAATTTAATTAATTTATCGTTCACTTTTATTTAAATGTGGAAAAAAATATGTATATATATATACCTGTATATATTTTTTAACTATTTATTTCTGTGTTAATTAATTTTTACACGTATTTTTTTTCTTTTCGAGACTATTTCCGTTTTGAATTTTCCCAACGTCTCACTTTTCCTTCGCGCTCGCTTCTTTCTATAAGCCGCACTTCATCCTCAGTATATTCATCTTCAAAAAAATCGAGGTTGCGACGCCTCATTTGTTCAAAAACGTTGTCTACTGTGGCATTTCAAACTTCCCTTCACTTCTGCAGTTTGAAGGTTGGCGCAAATCCCTCCTTTATCTTCCGTGTGACCTTTGACCTCAGGTGTATTTACCCCGCATACTGTTTTTGTCTGTCTGCGGGAGATAACAGGAAACTCATTTCCTCATCGCCCCGTCACAGGGAGACGCTAATTGAAAAGCAATAAGAATTAAAAAAAAAAAAAAGTAGAAAGTGCTCCTTCTTTTTTTGTGTTCTTCAAAAGCCGCTGGCCTTTGAGCAGGAAAAATCCCCTCGGGAGTCCTTTTAATCGCGCTCAGGCCTCCTTCTGCAAACATTTACCTTCAATTAATAAGCAGCTCGGGGGGACGGTACACACACCTGTGGCGCGCTAACGCTACCATTTTTTATTTCTGGCTCCCCTTCCTTTTTTGGAGGTTGACATGCTGTGCATAAATGATAAATGATAAATGGGTTATACTTGTATAGCGCTTTTCCAACTTCGCCATAATTTCAATAATTAATAAAATACCCATCATACTGCCGTAGTGTTAATAGAATTATAATCACTTAAAAAAAACAATTTAAGTAACTGAGAATGAGATAGAAAAAAAATATTAATAATTAATGGAGCTCGATAAAAAAAAATAAAAAAAATAATTGGGTTACTAAAAAAGGTAGTAAAATAATTTAAATAATTATTAAAATACCCATCATACTGACGTAGTGTTAATAGAATTATAATCACTTAAAAAAACAATTTAAGTAACTGAGAATGAGATAGAAAAAAAATATTAATAATTAATGGAGCTCGATAAAAAAAAATAAAAAAAATTATTGGGTTACTAAAAAAGGTAGTAAAATAATTTCAATAATTATTAAAATACCCATCATACTGCCGTAGTGTTAATAGAATTATAATAATTTAAAAAAAACAATTTAAGTAACTGAGAATTAGATAGAAAAAAATATATAATAATTAATGGAGATCAATAAAAAATAAAAAAAATAATTGGGTTAATAAAAAAAGGGAGTAAAATAATTTCAATAATTATTAAAACACCCATCATACTGCCGTAGTGTTAATAGAATTATAAAAAAACAATTTAAGTAATTGAGAATGAGATAGAAAAAAATAAATAATAATTAATGGAGATTAATTAAAAAATTAAAAAATAATTGGGTTAGTAAAAAAAGGTAGTAAAATAATTTCAATAATTATTAAACTACCCATCATACTGCCGTAGTGTTAATAGAATTATAATCATTAAAAAAAAAAATTAAGTAATTGAGAATGACATAGAAAAATATATATAATGACGATTTTTCTATAAAAACAATTCAATGTCTTTGGACGCTTTATTAGGTACACCAGCGCAATGTCGTGATCGGCACAGTCAGAAATATTATTCTAATAAAACGTTTATTATTGTATTTGTCGACAAATTGTACAATATTCATAAACATTTTAATGGTGGTAAGACAAGGATGTTTGCTCCTGCACAACAGCGACATCTAGTGGCGCCTGACGCATATTCAGCAAATATTAGTGCAATGCGGAAGTACAGCAGCAACATTCTTTAAATATAAGTCATCCATCCATCTTCTTCCGCTTTACGGGGTCGGGTCGCGGGGGCAGCAGCCTAAGCAGGGAAGCCCAGACTTTCCTGTCCCCAGCCAGTTTGTCCTGCTCCGCCCGGGGGATCCCGAGGTGTTCCCAGGCCAGGACATAGTCTTCCTAACGTGTCCTGGGTCTTCCCCCGTGGCCTCCCACCGGTCGGACGTGCCCTAAACACCTACCCGGGGAGGCGTTCGGGTGGCATCCTGACCAGATGCCCGAACCACCTCATCTGGCTCCTCTCCATGTAAGTCAGTGTATGTTCAATGACTCTTACACACATTATTGTCGGGATGATCCACGATTCATGTCATGTTGTCTTATTTATGTAATGTAAAACTGTTGATTATTTTTAATAATTGGCAAATATTTAACAAATATTTTTAATGTTGTCATAATTTTGTCATAATAAAAAAATATTAATTTAATTTTGGAATAAGGCATTGAAGCAATAACAATGTTTACAAAGTGAGTCTTTTTCAGAAGCAGTGTAGAAATATGGTTGTACTTTATCATTGCCAGTAAATCACTAATTATTATAATAATAATTTATTAATTGTATCATTTATTAATTAATTAATCGACAATTGTGTTTTATTACAAAGCTGTTAATACTTTTTATTATTGTTATTTGTATTTTTTAATAATTTGCAATTATTTTTTTAAAATATATTTGTTCATGTTTTCATATTTTTGAGGGGAAAAATGTATTTGTTTAATTTTGGAAAAAGGAGTTAACGTAACAAAATGTGGAATATATTTTCAGATTTACTGTAAATATACGCTTGTATCATTGCCGCCCAATCACTAATGAATTTCTTCAACATTTATTAATATATCATCTATTATTAATTTAACATTAATTTACTTATTATAAAACAATAAATATTTGTACTATTATTTGTATTGTTGATCATTTGCAAATAATAAAAAATATATTTATAATTTTTTCATAATTTTGAGGGGGAAAAAGGATTAGTTTGATTTTGGAATAAGGCGTTAACGCAACAAAATGTGAATATTTTTCAGAAGCAGTGTAGAAATATGCTTGTACTTTATCATTGCCAGTAAATCACTAATTATTATAATAATAATTTATTAATTGTATCATTTATTTATTAATTAATCGACAATTGTGTTTTATTATAAAGCTGTTAATACTTTTTATTAATATTATTTGTATTTTTTAATAATTTGCAATTTTTTAAAAAAAATATATTTTGTTCATGTTTTCATATTTTTGAGGGGAAAAATGTATTTGTTTAATTTTGGAATAAGGAGTTAACGTAACTAAATGTGGAATATATTTTCAGATTTACTGTAAATATACGCTTGTATCATTGCCGCCCAATCACTAATGAATTTCTTCAACATTTATTAATACATAATCTATTATTAATTTAACATTAATTTATTTATTATAAAACAATAAATATGTGTAGTATTATTTGTATTGTTGATCATTTGCAAATAATAAAAAATACTTTTGTAATTTTTTCATAATTTTGAGGGGGAAAAGGATTAGTTTGATTTTGGAATAAAGTGTTAATGGAACAAAATGTTGACAAAGAGAATATTTTTCAGAAGCAGTGTGGAAATATGCTTGCACTTTATCATTGCCAGTAAATCACTAATTATTATAATCATTAATCGACAGTTGTGTTTTATTATAAAGCTGTTAATACTTTTTATTATTATTATTTGTATTTTTTCAATAATTTGCAAATTTTTTTTAAATATATTTTTTCATGTTTTCATATTTTTGAGGGAAAAGTGTATTTGTTAAATTTTGGAATAAAGAGTTAACGTAACAAAATGTGGACAAAGTGAATATTTTTTCAGACTCACTGTAAATATACGCTTGTATCATTGCCACCCAATCACTAAGGAATTTTTAAAACATTTATTAATATATCAACTATTATTAATTTATCAGTAATGTATTTATTATAAAACTATAAATATTTGTATTATCATTATTTGTATTGTTGATAATTTGCAAATAATAAAAAAAAAAAAATATTTTTCATGTTTTCATAATTTTGAGGGGAAAAAAGGATTAGTTTGATTTTGGAATAAGGCGTTAACGCAACAAAATGTTGACAAAGTGAATATTTTTCAGAAGCAGTGTGTTTGTACTGTATCATTGCCAGTCAATCACTGATTATTATAATAATCATTTATTAATTGTACCATTTATTAATTAATTAATCGACAATTGTGTTTTATTATAAAGCTGTTAATACTTTTTATTATTCTTATTTGTATTTCTAATAATTTGCAAAAAATGTTTAAATATGTTTATCCTGTAAAGCGTCTTTGAGTACTCTGAAAAGCGCTATACCAAATAAAATGTATTATTATTATTATTATTATATTTTTTCATGTTTTCATATTTTTGAGGGAAAAATGTATTTGTTAAATTTTGGAATAAAGAGTTAAATATGGACAAAGTGAATATTTTTTCAGACTCACTGTAAATATACGCTCGTATCATTGCCACCCAATCACTAATGAATTTTTTCAACATTTATTAACATATCGTCTATTATTAATTGATCAGTCATTTATTTATTATAAAACTATAAATATTTGCATTATTATTATTTGTATTGTTGATAATTTGAAAATAATACAAAAATATATTTTTCATGTTTTCATAATTTTGAGGGGAAAAAAAGGATTAGTTTGATTTTGGAATAAGGCGTTAACGCAACAAAATGTTGACAAAGTGAACATTTTTCAGAAGCAGTGTAGAAATATGTTTGTACTGTACCATTGCCAGTCAATCACTGATTATTATAATAATAATTGATTAATTTCATTATTTATTAATTCATTATTAATTGATTTATTATAAATCTATAAAATACGTTTAATGATTACTATTTGTATTTTTAATCATTTGCAAATACTTAAAAAATCTTTTTTTCATGTTTTCATAATTTGGAGAAAATAATTTTTTAGTTTAGTTATATATATATATATATATATATATATATATATATATATATATATATATATATATATATATATATATATATATATATATATATATATATATATATATATATATATATATATTTTATATTAATTATTCATTCATATCATGTGTAGATGTATTACTTATTTTGCAATGTACAGATGCTGTTGCATCTACATATTTAGTACGATCTATGTGTACACTTTTCATTTAATTCCATAAATAATATCCATTAGTTGGGTACAGATACTTAGTAAATTTCCACTAATTATTATTTTTACAACATGTTATAAAATAAATAATGTTTATATTTTTATACTGATTGTTATTTTTGTGTGCTGCTTTTTTCCTGTGAAATAAAAAATTTTGTATCCTGTTTTATTCTGTTCCTATTCAAGTCTATCATATTGTACTTGCAGTTCTGTATATGACCGTTGGATGGCAGCAAAGACACACTTTTAATACTATAATAGGCTTGCCATTGTTTTTAAATGAATACATTCCAACAATGATTTGTGTTTCCTGCTAGTCCTGAATTTGACCACATATAACATCAGAACCACAGTGTAAATACACAGATATATATAAATATAAATATATATATTACGTATGTTGTTATTGCAGCAACAAATATCGGACAAATGCTTGTCACTGTTATCTTGGTGTCTTTTTGGAATACACTTGTGTGGAATTCCATGACTTATTTTACTTTGAAAGTCGTACCAGCCGGAAGTGTCACGTTTATTTATATGACGGCGGAAGTATCGCGTGACTTGACACAGGCGGAGCCCGGCTGTTAACATGATCCGTTAGCAAGAACACTTTTAAAAAAAAAAAAAACTAAAACTATTATTTTATTCCGTGCTGCTTCCGGCAAAAGCCTTTGTCTAACGGAGTAGGACTTGTTGTTACCGGCAATGATGTCACCCGTGGATGATTGACACGCCTGCTGACAGAAAAGAGCCAAGTAAGTTAAAACAACAACAACTGCACAGCAAACCCAGCACATTTTTTTTTTACATGAATGTGAAACTTGCATAGCGAAACATTCGAAAGAGCTCGTTTTTGCGTGCGTTTGACAGTTGCTTTTATTGTGAAAGCCGGAAGTGTCAATGCGGAAGTTGGCCTAACTCGAGGAGATAGCTAGTCTTTTGCATACGTTTGACAGGTGCTTTTTTAAATTATTTTTTAATTTTTTTAATAACAATTCACTTCTTTAAAAAAAAAAAAAATGTATTCATTCATTTGATAGGGAAATCATAATACAGGTACTGAGAAAACAAACACTTTTTTTGGTCCAAAAATACAAAAAAAAAAAAAAGGAAGAAAAATACAGAAAAATAATAAAAGTTAAATAATAACACCCCCGTCCTACATTAACTGATTAAAAGGGGGACAAAAAGGTAACGACAAAAATAAAATTCCCAAACATACAGAGAAGTATGTCTTTTGCATTTTTTTAAATATTTTTTTTAAAATAACAATTCACTTCTTTTTTTTAAATAATATTTATTTTTTCATTTGATAGGGAAATCATAATACCGGTACTGAGAAAACAAACACTTTTTTTTGGTCCAAAAATTGAAAAATTAAATAAAAAATTACAGAAAAATAGTAAAAAGTAAAATAATAACACCCCTCCTACATTAACTGATTTAAAGGGAGGGGAGGGGAAGGTAACGACTTAAATAAAAATCACAAACATACAGAGAAGTGTCACTGAATAAAAACAACAACAACAACAACAAAGAAAAAAGAGTTGAGGTAAGTGAAAAGGTTCATTGTCAACAGTGAGTGTCACATTTATCCTATAGTGTCTTTAATTTAACTATGTAACACTTGCTTTTATTGTGAAAGCCGGAAGTGTCAATGCGGAAGTTGGCCTAGCTCGAGGAGATAACTAGTCTTTTGCATACGTTTGATAGATGCTTATTTGTATTATTTTTTATTTCTTTTAATAACAATTCACTTTTCTTTTTTTTTTAAATAATATTTATTTATTCATTCGATAGGGAAATCATAATACAGGTACTGAGAAAACAGATACTTTTTTTTGGTCCAAAAAAAATAAAAAAATAAAAATTACAGAAAAATAATAAAAGGGAAATAATAACACCCCCGTCCTACAAAAATTAAAATCCCAAACATACAGAGAAGTGTCAGTGAATAAAATCAACAACAACAACAACAACAACAACAACAACAACAACAACAAAGAAAAAAGAGTTGAGGTAAGTGAAAAGGTTCATTGTCAACAGTGAGTGTCACATTTATCCTATAGTGTCTTTAATTTAGCTATGTAACAGTTGCTTTTATTGTGAAACCCGGAAGTGTCAATGCGGAAGTTGGCCTAGCTCGAGGAGTTAGCTAGTCTTTTGCATGCGTTTGACAGATGTTTTTTTAATTATTTTTTAAATAACAATTCACTTCTTTTAAAAAAAAATAATATTTATTTTTTTCATTTGATATGGAAATCATAATACAGGTACTGAGAAAACAGATACTTTTTTTTGGTCCAAATTTAAAAAATTTTTTTTAAAAAAATTACAGAAAAATAATAAAAGTAACATAATAACACCCCCGTCCTACAAAAATAAAAATCCCAAACATGCAGAGAAGTGTCAGTGAATAAAAACAACAGCAACAACAACAACAAAGAAAAAAAGAGTTGAGGTAAGTGAAAAGGTTAATTATCAACAGTGAGTGTCACATTTATCCTATAGTGTCTTTAATTTAGCTATGTAACAGTTGCTTTTATTGTGAAAGCCGGAAGTGTTATAGCGGAAGTTGGCCTAGCCGGAGGAGACACTAGTGCGGACAGACATTATTGGGAAGGCTGTGGACCATCACTGGGCGTTTTTTCCCCCCCCTCTTTTTCCGCCGCCGTTACGTGTCGTTTACCGGCGACTACCTCCGGGATGACGTCGGCACGGCACGTCGAGCCAAAAGCGTCTCCCGCCCGGAGATGTTACGCGGTGGAAACCGTTAGGAAGTGAGCGACAATGACCGCATTCCAGCAGCTCGTTTGGGCAAATTAGCTGGTTAGCATGTTTGTTTTTTTTCGCGTGTCACCTCCGTGAAAGTCAATATTTTTCACGTTTTTTTTCCTTTTTATTGTCAGCCTCCGTGGATTTAAATGCACGTGGAATATAAGCAGAAGAGGATAAAAACCGTGAGGTTTTTTTTCCCACGCTAGACATGCCCGGTCTATGGAGCCGAACTGGGCGAGTCTAAAAAGGCTTTTTTTTTTTTTTTTTTTTTTTAAATTATTCCTAGTATTATTATTTATTACTTTTTTTTTTGGATGATTTTAAAGACGAGGAGCTGATCAGGAGTCATCATGGGGGAGCCCAGCCTGGACGACTCCAACGTCAAGGTGGCGGTTCGTGTTCGGCCCATGAACCGGAGAGGTAAGCCGCACTTCCATTTGATTATCTAACAATTACACTTTTGCCCTCTTTTATATGACATACTTGTTATTCTATCACAACACGTGACGTCTGTAAAGCTCTCACGGGGACGTTCGGCGGTCATCGGCGTGGTTTTTGACGTCGATTTGCGTCTTCTTGGCTGCAATATTATCAATATTGGAGTTGTTATGATGGTCAAGGATGGATGACGTCAGCAGGTTCTTAAAGGCCTACTGAAAGGTTTTTTTTTTATTTAAACGGGGATAGCACATCCATTCTATGTGTCATACTTGATCATTTCGCGATATTGCCATATTTTTGCTGAAAGGATTTAGTAGAGAACATCGACGATAAAGTTTGCAACTTTTGGTCGCTGATAAAAAAAAAGCCTTGCCTGTACCGGAAGTAGCGTGACGTCACAGGTTGAAAGGCTCCTCACATTTCCCCATTGTTTACACCAGCAGCGAGAGCGATTCGGACCGAGAAAGCGACGATTACCCCATTAATTTGAGCGAGGATGAAAGATTTGTGGATGAGGAACGTGAGAGTGAAGGACTAGAGTGCAGTGCAGGACGTAGATTTTTTTCGCTCTGACCGTAACTTAGGTACAAGCTGGCTCATTGGATTCCACACTCTCTCCTTTTTCTATTGTGGATCACGGATTTGTATTTTAAACCACCTCGGATACTATATCCTCTTGAAAATGAGAGTCGACAACGCGATATGGACATTCACAGTGACTTTTATCTCCACGACAATACATCGGCGAAGCACTTTAGCTACGGAGCTAACGTGATAGCATCGGGCTTAACTGCAGATAGAAACAAAAGAAATAAACCCCTGACTGGAAGGATAGACAGAAAATCAACAATACTATTAAACCATGGACATGTAACTACACGGTTAATGCTTTCCAGCCTGGCGAAACTTAACAGTGCTGTTGCTAACAACGCCATTGAAGCTAACTTAGCAACGGGACCTCACAGAGCTATGCTAAAAACATTAGCTATCCACCTATGCCAGCCAGCCCTCATCTGCTCATCAACACCCGTGCTCACCTGCGTTCCAGCGATCGACGGAGCGACGAAGGACTTCACCCGATCATCGATACGGTCGGCGGCTAGCAGCGGATAGCGCGTCTGCTATCCAAGTCAAAGTCCTCCTGGTTGTGTTGCTACAGCCAGCCGCTAATACACCGATCCCACCTACAGCTTTCTTCTTTGCAGTCTTCATTGTTCATTAAACAAATTGCAAAAGATTCACCAACACAGATGTCCAGAATACTGTGGAATTTTGGGATGAAAACAGAGCTTTTTGTATTGGATACAATAGTGTTCGAATACTTCCGTTTCAACCATTGACGTCACGCGCATACGTCATCATACATAGACGTTTTCAACCGGAAGTTTCGCGGGAAATTTAAAATTGCACTTTATAAGTTACCGTATTTTCCGCACCATAAGCCGCCCCGTGTTGTAAGTCGCACCTTCAATAAATGGCATATTTCAAAACTTTGTTTACCTATTAGCCGCCCCGTGTTATTAGCCGCACCTACGCTACGCTAAAGGGAATGTCAAAAAAACAGTCAGATAGGTCAGTCAAACTTTAATAATATATTACAAACCAGCGTTCTAACAACTCTGTTCACTCCCAAAATGTAATGTGCAAATGTGCAATCACAAAAATAGTAACACTCAAAATAGTGCAGAGCAATAGCAACATCAATAACTCAACGTTGCTCGAAGGTTAATGTCACACAACACACAAAATATACATTTAAAGCTCACTTTCTGAAGTTATTACTCATCCACAAATCCCTCGAATTCTTCTTCTTCGGTGTGCTTCACTTGTTTTTTGACACCATCAGTGATGTGGACGCGCATGCAGTCGTAGATCAACAGGGACGGAGCTGCGTGAAAAAAGTCACCCGGTCTCTTCGCTCATTTTTTCTTCATCCATCCATCCCTTCGAGTTAGCTTTTATGATGACGCCGGCTGGAAAGTTCTCTTTTGGCAAGGTCTTCCTTTTGAATATCACCGTGGGTGGAAGTTTCTGGCCGTTAGCATGGCAAGCTAGAACCACAGTAGGGCGACTTCTCATTCCCTGTGGTGCGAATATTCACCGTACGTGTTCCCGTTGTATCCACAGTGCGGTTCACATGAATATCAAAAGTCAGTGGAACCTTGTACGCGTGTCTCTTAGTAGGAGACATTTTGTGGTCTTTACAGAAACACACAAATGAAATGAAACGTAATATCCGCGCGCTTCTTCTACGGGGGCGGGTGCTCACCTTGGCGGTTGCTTACAGTAGAAGAAGAAGCGCTTCCTCTTCTATGGGGGCGGTTGCTTACCGTAGAAGAAGAAGCGCTTCCTCTTTTACGGGGAAAAAGGATGGCGGCTGTTTACCGTAGTTGCGAGACCTAAACTTCATGAAAATAAATATTAATATTAATCCATATATAAGGCGCACCGGGTTATTAGCCGCACTGTCTGCTTTTGAGAAAAATTGTGGTTTTTAGGTGCGGCTCATGGTGCGGA
Source organism: Entelurus aequoreus (assembly GCF_033978785.1). Lineage (NCBI taxonomy): Eukaryota > Metazoa > Chordata > Actinopteri > Syngnathiformes > Syngnathidae > Entelurus > Entelurus aequoreus. Next base: position 6,235,147 of record NC_084732.1, on the reverse strand, counting down.
AAATACGGTAACCCGGCCGTATTGGCATGTGTTGCAATGTTAAGATTTCATCATTGATATATAAACTATCAGACTGCATGGTCGGTAGTAGTGGCTTTCAGCCATATTATATATATATATATATATATATATATATATATATATATATATATATATATATATATATATATATATATATATATATATATATATATATATAGAATGCTAACGTTACCATGCTGACAGTTAAATTGCGTCAAGTACCAAGTCATATGGCTAAGATGCGTACGCATGTAAAATTTTCTAACGGAAAAAAAGTTTGCCAGCTTACAGTTAGCGTGCGAATGTTAATATGCTAGTATGCTCACGTTGTCATGCTAACAGGTAACGTGACAGATACCAAGTTATAGGTTCGGTTGCAAAATTAGCTACAAAAAAACAAAGTTAGCATTTGACTGTTGGTATGCTAGAATGTGTAACATTAGCATACTAACCGTTAACATGCGTCAGGTACCAATTTATGAATTTGAGGTTTTTGGCTGTAAAATTGGCCAAAAAAAAGTTACCATGTTAATGTTAGTTTGCTAGAATGCTAACAATAGCGTGCTGACAGTTAAATTGCGCCAAGTACCAAGTCATATGACTAGGATGTGTACACATGTACAATTTTCTAACAAAAGAAAAGTTTGCCTGCTTACAGTTGACGTGTACCAAGTCATACAGTATGACTTTGAGGTGTTTGACTGTAAAATTGGCTAAACAAGTTAGCATCCTTACATTAACATTCTAACAGTTAACATGTGTCAGGTACCAAGTTACTCTGACGTGTTCGGCTGTAAAATTGGCTGAAAAAGTTACCATGCTAATGTTAGCTTGCTAGAATTTTAACGTTAGCATGCTAACCGTTAAATTGCGTCAGGCACCAAGTCATATGACTAGGATGTGTACGCATGTAAAATTTTCTAAAAAAGAAATAAAAAAAGAAAGTTTGCCTGCTTATAGTTGACATGTACCAAGTTATGACTCTGAGGTGTTCGACTGTAAAATTGGCTAAACAAGTTAGCATGTTAATGTTAGCATGCTAACAGTTAACATGTGTCAGGTACCAAGTTACATGACTGAGGTGTTTGGCTGTAAAATTGGCTAAATAAGTTAGCATGTTAATGTTAGCATGCTAATAGTTAGCATATGTCAAGTACCAAGTTATAGAAAATAATAATAATAATAATAATAGATTTTATTTGTAAAAAAAAGCACTTTACATTGAATAAACAACATCAAAGTGCTACAGTGTATTAAAAAAAATAAAAAGATAATAAAAATAAATGAAAATAAAAACTAGAACAGCCTAATAGCTAGAACTGGTATGCATGTATCTAAAAAAAGGCTTTTTTTTATTTTTTTAAAGAAGGGTTTTTAAGCCTTTTTTAAAAGCATCCACAGTCTGCGGTGCCCTCAGGTGGTCAGGGAGAGCGTTCCACAGACAAGAAGTGCGTTGCAGTAGTCTAGCCTGGAGTTAGAATGCCAACGTTAGCAACGCTGCCTGAGCCATATTATATATATATATATATATATATATATATATATATATATATATATATATATATATATATATATATATATATATATATATATATATATATATATATTATTAAATATATATATATATCTATACATATATATATACATATTATTATTTATATTTTTTTACTTTCAACGCTTATCTCTGTTTATCAACTTCAGATTTATCTGTCGATTATAGGTTTTTATTATTTTTTTCATGTTTTTTTTAATGTTAGTTTTATGCCCTTTTTGAAAGAAAAAAAATAGTTTTTTGTATGGCAAACACACAAAATATGCAATAGTTTCACAAAGAATGTTTGAAATTAGAATTTTTGATCTGAGCCTTAAATAGGTAAAACAATTTGAGCAACATTGATTTTTATTCATTATTTTTTTGAGCAATGACGGTTTAAAAAAAATAAGTCCATCTAAAATTATTGGGGATCCAATAGGGCTCAACTCAATAAGTCATAACATATATATATTTTTTACTTTCATATGTATATAAACTTCAGATTGATCTGTGTATTATAAGTTTTTATTATTTTTTCATGTTTTTTTTAATATGTTTTATGCCCTTAGTTAGTTGTTTTTTGTATGGCAAACACAAAATATGCAATAATTCCACCAAAAATATTTGAAATTTGAATTTTTGATGTGAAGTAGGATTGCACGGTATACCGGTACTAGTATAGTATCGTTGTACTAATGATTAAAAAACAATACTATACTCCGTTTGAAAAGTACCGGTCCGCCAAATTTTTTTTTACTGGCATGACGGCACGTTGTCGTCACGTCTGATATTGATGGTTTTACGAGCAGACGAGCATGTTCGGCAGCGCACGCACACGGAGTACTTACAAGCAGACACAGTGTGTGGACAGTAAAGGGAAAACGGACGCATTTTGTCTTAAAAACTAACGATAAAGGTGAAGTTATAACACTGAAACGCCCTCAGGAAGAGGTGCTTTAAGACATTGCTAGCTAGCTAACATCCAGTGTTTTAGCTACTTCTAAATCACTAATCCTCGTCTCCATGGCGACAAATAAAGTAAGTTTCTTACAAGTATCATCCCTGCAGGACGAGGAATAAAACATTCTTCACTACACGCTCACCGGCGTCACAATGTAAACAAATGCCATGAGTGGACCTACACCTGACATCCACTGTAATGATACCAAGTACAAGAGCGTATCTAGTCGGTACTACTATGATTACATCTATATTTTTTATCATCACAAAATATTTTTTAAAATGTTTTTTAATTCATAATATATTCATACACTCAGGAAATACGTCCCTGGACACACGAGAACTTAAATTATGACCAATGTATGATCCTTTACCTACTTGGTATCGGATCGATACCGAGGTTTGTGGTATCATCCAAAACTAATGTAAAGTATCAAAACAACAGAAGAATAAGTGATTATTACATTTTAACAGAAGTGTAGATAGAAGATGTTAAAAAAGAGAAAGTCAGCAGATTCTAACAGTAAATGAACAAGTAGATTAATAATCCATTTTTACAGCTTGTCCTTCATAATTTTGGCAAAATAATAGAATACAACTGACACAATATGTTACTGCATACGTCAGCAGACTAATTAGGACTACTAAAAGACAAGTTGTCTAGTATGTTCACTATCTTATTTAAGGACAAACTTGCAATAAGAAACATGTGTTTAATGTACCCTAAGATTTGTTGTTAAAATGAAGCCAATAATGACGTTTTTTGTTGTCCCTTTTTTTTTAGAAAAGTATTAAAAAGTATCAAAATACATTTTGGTACCGGTACCAAAATATTGGTATCGGGACAACTAATCGGGCGCAGTTGGGAGAGTGGAACCTGAGGGTTCCTGGTTCAATCCCCACCTTCTACCAACCTCGTCACGTCCGTTGTGTCCTTGAGCAAGACACTTCACCCTTGCTCCTGATGAGTCGTGGTTAGGGCTTTGCATGGCAGCTCCCCCCGTCAGTGTGTGAATGTGTGTGTGAATGGGTGAATGTGGAAATAGTGTCAAAGCGCTTCGAGTACCTTGAATTGGGCTCTGAACCGAGGATTGTCGTAGTGGCTTGTGCAGCCCTTTGAGACACTTGTGATTTAGGGCTATATAAATAAACATTGATTGATTGATTGATTGAAGGTAGAAAAGCGCTATACAAGTATACCCCATTTATCATTTATTTGAAGGCCTACTGAAATGAGATTTTCTTATTTAAACGGGGATAGCAGGTCCATTCTATGTGTCATACTTGATCATTTTGCGATATTGCCATATTTTTGCTGAAAGGATTTAGTAGAGAACATCGACGATAAAGTTCGCAACTTTTGGTCGCTGATAAAAAAGCCTTGCCTGTACCGGAAGTAGCGCGACGTCACAGGTTGTGGAGCGCCTCACATCTGCACATTGTTTACAATCATGGCCACAAGCAGCGAGAGCGATTCGGACCGAGAAAGCGACGATTTCCCCATTAATTTGAGCGAGGATGAAAGATTTGTGGATGAGGAAAGTGAGAGTGAAGGACTAGAGGGCAGTGGAAGCGATTTAGATAGGGACGACAGTGTTTCCCATAAACTGCCAAGATACCTGTGGTGGTGGGGGCGTGGCTATGGGCGTGGTTACCATGACATCATCGATTAATTTGCATAATTTACTACAATGATATGATTTTCTCTAAAAAGGCTAAAAAAAATGTATACTTACTAATTAATAACAGTTTTGTTTTAAACGTCCATCCATCCATCCATTTTACAATATAATTACAACACTTTATGTACATATTTATATACAGGTTTGAACAATAAGTTATTCACTGTAATATATTTATTAATTGTGGTTCTTACAAAAAATATATCTTATAAAAATACAAAAGCTAAAATGTCTCTTAAAGCTCTGCCCCTTTAATTAGTGCATACTAAATCATTTAACTTTAGCCTACTACTACAACCATATTATTTACCAGCAACATAAAGTGAAACAGAGGCAGAGGTGTCCTGCCACAGTCAGTAACAAACAGAAAACAGTAGTGGTGGTAGATAGACACAAAGCTTCATCAAACATCTGATCCACTGAACAAAGAGCTCCAAAAATATTGATCCTACACTTCTCTTTTGTAAAGTAAATCTGAACAGCCGATACGGGCATCTACATCAACTATGATTTGCCTAAAAAGCTAGACAGGACAAAAAAAAATAAAAAAAAATAATATTTGTGGCCGCAAATAAATGAATGTGTGGGAAACACTGGAAGATGCTGTGAGAGGCGGGTGGGACCTGATATTCAGCTGGGAATGACTAAAACAGTAAATAAACACAATACATATATATACTCTATTAGCCACAACACAACCAGGCTTATATTTAATATGCCACAAATTAATCCCACATAAACACCTCCCCCCTCCCGTCCATATAACCCGCCAATACAAATCAAACACCCGCACAACACACTCAATCCCACAGCCCAACGTACCGTTCACTTCCCCAAAGTTCATACAGCACATATATTCCCCCAAAGTTACGTACGTGACATGCACATAGCGGCACGCACGTACGGGCAAGCGATCAAATGTTTGGAAGCCGCAGCTGCGTACTCACGGTAGCGCGTATCCAACTCAAAGTCCTCCTGGTAAGAGTCTCTGTTGTCCCATCTCCACAAGCATGTGTATCCAACTCAAAGTCCTCCTGGTAGGAGTCTATGTTGTCCCAGTTCTCCACAGGCCAATGGTAAAGCTTGACTGTCATCGTTCGGGAATGTAAACAATGAAACACCGGCTACGACGTAGCCGCTACGTGTTTGTGTTGCTGCAGCCGGCCGCTAATACACCGCTTCCCACCTACAGCTTTCTTCTTTGCTGTCTCCATTGTTCATTGAACAAATTGCAAAAGATTCACCAACACAGATGTCCAGAATACTGTGGAATTTTGCGATGAAAACAGACGACTTTATAGCTGGCCACAATGCTGTCCCAAAATGTCCGCTACAACCCGTGACGTCACACGCTAACGTCATCATACCGAGACGTTTTCAGCAGGATATTTCGCGGGAAATTTAAAATTGCACTTTACTAATCTAACCCGGCCGTATTGGCATGTGTTGCAATGTTAAGATTTCATCATTGCAGTGTTTCCCACACATTCATTTATTTGTGGCGGCCCGCCACGAAAGAATTACGTCCGCCACAAATAAAACATATATTAAAAATTTAAAATTTAAATTTTAAAAAAATTGTTTATTTTTTATTTTTTTATTTTTTTGTCCTCTCCAGCTTCTCAGGCAAATCATATAGTTCAGTGGTCCCCAACCTTTTTGTAGCTGCGGACCGGTCAAAGCTTGAAAATTTGTCCCACGGACCGGTGGGGGTGGGGGGGTGTATTAAATTTTTTTATTTTTTTATTTTTTACATAAATAAATACAATCATGTGTGCTTACGGACTGTATCCCTGCAGACTGTATTGATCTATATTGATATATAATGCATATATTGTGATTTTTATGTTGATTTCATAAAAATAAAAATAAAATATATATATATATATTTTTTTTTTAAATTTCTTGTGCGGCCCGGTACCAATCGGTCGGTGGTTGGGGACCACTGATATAGTTGATGTAGATGCCCATATCGGCTGTTCAGATTTACTTTACAAAAGAGAAGTGCAGGATACTTCTCTTGTTGCCTTATTTGTATTTGACTTTATTAAATGTATTTATATTAGAAACACAACATGTGTATATAACAAAGGGTGCAAAGTCTGCAGGCAGTAGGAAACACATGGTTAAGTGTAGGGTGTAAAACTGATGGCAGTCTAAAGTTCAAGATTTTTGGAGCTCTTTGTTCAGTGGATCAGATGTTTGATGAAGCTCTGTGTCTATCTACCACCACTACTGTTTTCTGTTTATTTGTTACTGACTGTGGCAGGACACCTCTGCCTCTGTTTCGCTTTATGTTGCTGGTAAATAATATGGTTGTAGTAGTAGGCTAAATTTAAATTATTTAGTGTGCACTATTTAAAGGGGCAGAGCTTTGAGACATTTTAGCTTTGATATTTTATAACATATATTTTTTGTAAGAACCACAATTAATAAATATATTTCAGTGAATAACTTATTGTTCAAATCTGTATATAAATATGTACATAAAGTGTTGTAATTATATTGTAAAATGGATGGATGGAAGGACGTTTAAAACAAAACTGTTATTAATTAGTAAGTATACATTTTTTGAGCCTTTTTAGAGAAAATCAAATCATTGTAGTAAATTATGCAAATTACTCGATGATGTCATGGTGTCCACGCCCATAGCCACGCCCCCACCGCCACAGGTATCTTGGCAGTTTATGGGAAACACTGCTTGATATATAAACTATAGACTGCGTGGTTGGTAGTAGTGGGTTACAGTAGGCCTTTAAATAGGTCAATAATTTTCAACAACACTGATTTTGATTCATTATTATTTTGAGCAATGACTGCTTTAAAGGAGAAAAAGAGCCTGCATGGTAGCTTGTGTTATTAAAGTCAATAATGTACCTCTTTGCTCTTTTTTTTTCTTCATAGTATTCTTAGATTTTAATAAAAATACCCGCCTGGCCTGAACACAAACAAAACAGGGGTTAGTTTTTTTAAATAGACAATGACTAAGCTTAACTGGCAAGAGATATATTTTATGACTTCAATTTAGAAAAAAACAGTAGCACGACAACACACGATTTGATGTAAATAAATAATAACCCAGTGATTTCCTGCCAATGAAGTGACAATTAGACGTGGCCTAATGAGGAAAAAGTCGGTGCTGTCGTGAAGCTCCCCTCATGGCCGCCTGCCACCCGGCTTGATTTAAGGCCAGAGTGGCTGTGACAGATCCACTGCTGGAACGTCTAGACGCATTGACTCACCGCTCCAGCTGACGCCTCCTGGACGTCACGTGACGCCCGCTCTGGCAGCTGGCCAGTCGCCGCAGTGCATCGTGCCCATGTGATTTAAAGAGGGGCCGTCCCGGTCTTTAAAAAGTCTCATCTGTGGTCCCCCAGCAGCTGTTGGCAACACTTAACTAGCATCCTGCGTCGTTGTTGTTGTTTTTTCCTTACATAATCAGTTTTATTCGCATTTTTGGCTGGGGAAAAAAATAATTGCAAGTACAAGTAACATTTCTGTGCACATTTTGCAGGCTGTCATGCAAGCCAAAGTAACAAAGTAGTTCACCTTAAGACACATTACCAGTCCAAAGGGGTTTTTTATTGGCCCGTGACACATT